>NW_027040301.1:0-55053 GCF_034236695.1 Oncorhynchus nerka | reverse complement strand
GTAGTGTAGTATAGAATTGGTGTAGTGTAGGGTAGTGTGTAGTGTAGTATAGTAGTATATGTGTGTAGTATGTATGGTAGTGTAGGGTGTAGTATATAGTAGTGTAGGGTAGTGTAGTATAGTATAGTATAGGGTAGTGTAGTGTAGTATCGGAGTAGTGTAGGGTGAGTGTAGTGTAGTATAGTGTAGTATATGGTAGTGTAGGGTGAGTGTAGGGTAGTGTAGCAGTGTAGTATAGTGTAGTATGTGTAGTGTGGTATCGGGTAGTGTAGGGTAGTGTGGTGTAGTATAGTGTAGTATATGGTAGTGTAGGGGTAGTGTAGTGTAGTGTAGGAGTGGTGTAGGGTAGTGTAGTGTAGGGTAGTGTAGTGTAGTGTAGGGGTAGGGTAGTGTAGGGTAGTGTAGTGTGGTGTAGTGTAGGGTAGTGTAGTATAGGGTAGTGTAGGGTCGGTGTAGTGTAGTGTAGTGTAGGGTAGTGTAGTATGGTGTGGTGTAGTGTAGTATGGTGTAGGGTAGTGTAGTGTAGTGTAGTGTAGGGTTGTGTGAGTATGGTGTGGTGTAGTGTAGTGTAGTGTAGTATGGTGTAGTGTAGTGTAGTGTAGTGTAGTATGGTGTAGTGTAGTGTAGTGTAGTGTAGTATGGTGTAGTGTAGTGTAGTATGGTGTAGTGTAGTGGTATGTATGGTGTAGTATGGTGTAGTGTGGTGTAGTGTGGTGTAGTGTGGTGTAGTGTAGTGTGTGTGTAGTGTAGTATGTTGTAGTGTGGTGTAGTATGGTGTAGTGTAGTGTAGGGTAGTGTAGTGTAGTGTAGTATGGTGTAGTGTAGTATGGTGTAGTGTGGTGTAGTATGGTGTAGTGTAGTGTAGGGTAGTGTAGTGTGGTGTAGTATGGTGTAGTGTAGTGTAGGGTAGTGTAGTGTAGTGTAGTATGGTGTAGTGTAGTACGGTGTAGTGTAGTATGGTGTAGTGTAGTATGGTGTGGTGTAGTGTAGGGTAGTGTAGTGTAGTATGGTGTGGTGTAGTGTAGTGTAGGGTAGTGTAGTATGGTGTAGTGTAGTGTAGTGTAGTATGGTGTGGTGTAGTATGGTGTAGTGTAGTATGGTGTGGTGTAGTGTAGTATGGTGTGGTGTAGTGTAGTGTAGGGTAGTGTAGTGTAGTGTAGTATGGTGTGGTGTAGTGTAGGGTAGTGTAGTGTAGTATGGTGTAGTGTAGTGTAGGGTAGTGTAGTATGGTGTAGTGTAGTGTAGTGTAGTATGGTGTGGTGTAGTATGGTGTAGTGTAGTATGGTGTGGTGTAGTGTAGTGTAGTATGGTGTGGTGTAGTGTAGTGTAGGGTAGTGTAGTGTAATGTAGTGTAGTGTAGTGTAGTATGGTGTAGTGTGGTGTAGTGTAGGGTAGTGTAGTATGGTGTAGTGTAGTGTAGTATGGTGTGGTGTAGTATGTGTAGTGTAATGGTGTGGTGTAGTGTAGTGTAGTATGGTGTGGTGTAGTGTAGTGTAGGGTAGTGTAGTGTAATGTAGTGTAGTGTAGTGTAGTATGGTGTAGTATGGTGTAGTGTAGTGTAGTGTAGTGTAGGGTAGTGTAGGGTAGTGTAGTGTAGTGTGATGTAGTGTAGTGTAGTATAGTGTAGTGTAGTGTAGTGTAGTGTAGGGTAGTGTAGTGTAGGGTAGTGTAGTGTAGTGTAGTGTAGTGTGATGTAGTGTAGTGTAGTGTAGCATAGTGTAGTGTAGTGTAGTGTAGTGTAGTGTAGTGTAGGGTAGTGTAGTATGGTGTAGATTAGTGTAGTGTAGTGTAGTGTGATATAGTGTAGTGTAGTGTAGCATAGTGTAGTGTAGTGTAGTGTAGTGTAGGGTAGTGTAGTGTAGGGTAGTGTAGGGTAGTGTAGTGTAGTGTAGTGTAGTATGGTGAGTGTAGTGTAGTGTAGTGTAGTGTAGGGTAGTGTAGTGTAGGGTAGTGTAGTGTAGTGTAGTGTAGTGTAGTGTAGTGTAGGTAGGGTAGTGTAGTGTAGTGTAGTGTAGTGTAGTGTAGTGTAGTGTGATGTAGTGTAGTGTATAGTGTAGTGTAGTGTAGGGTAGTGTAGTGTAGGGTAGTGTGGTGTAGTGTAGGGTAGTGTAGGGTAGTGTAGTGTAGTGTGATGTAGTGTAGTGTAGTGTAGTGTAGGGTAGTGTAGTGTAGGGTAGTTTAGTATGGTGTAGGGTAGTGTAGTATGTATGGTGTGGTGTAGTATAGTGTGGTGTAGTGTAGTGTAGTATAGTGTAGTGTAGGGTAGTGTAGTATAGTGTAGTGTAGGGTAGTGTAGTATGTGTGTGTAGGGTAGTGTAGTATAGTGTAGTGTAGGGTAGTGTAGTATGTATGGTGTGGTGTAGTATAGTATAGTGTAGGGTAGTGTAGTATAGTGTAGTGTAGGGTAGTGTAGTATAGTGTAGTGTAGGGTGAGTGTAGTATGAGTGTAGTGTAGGGTAGTGTAGTATAGTGTAGTGTAGGGTAGTGTAGTATAGTGTAGTGTAGGGTAGTGTAGTATAGTGTAGTGTAGGGTAGTGTAGTATAGTGTAGTGTAGGGTAGTGTAGTATAGTGTAGTGTAGGGTAGTGTAGTATAGTGTAGTGTAGGGTAGTGTAGTATAGTGTAGTGTAGGGTAGTGTAGTGTGGTGGTGTGATGTGAAAAGAAGCCTGTACAGAATAAAACATGCATCCTGTTTGCAACAAGGCACTAAAGTAACACTGCAGAAACATGAAGCTTGTGTCCTGAATACAAAGCGTTATGTTTGGGATAAATCCAACACATCGCTGACTACCACTGGGTCTAGTTGTCATCGGTAAAGGTGTTTTTTTTAGGACACAAATAAACAGAATAGAGCTCAAACTCCTAGAGGAAAACCTGGTTCAGTCTGCTTTCCACCAGACACTTGGAGATTAATTCACCTTTCAGCAGGACAATAACCTGGTTCAGTCTGCTTTCCACCAGACACTGGGAGATGAATTCACCTTTCAGCAGGACAATAACCTACAACACCAAGGCCAAATCTACACTGGAGTTGCTCTTGAAAATAGACTTGGAAATCTACTGCAATACTTGAAAATGGCTGTTGAGCAACGATCAATAACCAACAGAGCTTGAAGATATTTAAAGAGAATAATTTGTAAATATTGTACAATCCAGGTGTGGAAAGCTCTTAGAGACACACCCAGAAAGACTCACAGCTCTTAGAGACTTACCCAGAAAGACTCCCAGCTGTAATCACTCTTAGAGACTTACCCAGTAAGACTCACCGCTCTTAGAGACGTACCCAGTAAGACTCCCAGCTCTTAGAGACTTACCCAGAAAGACTCCCAGCTCTTAGAGACTTACCCAGAAAGACTCACAGCTATAATCACTCTTAGAGACTTACCCAGAAAGACTCACAGCTGTAATCACTCTTAGAGACTTACCCAGAAAGACTCACAGCTCTTAGAGACTTACCCAGAAAGACTCACAGTTAAATAAAAGTTAAATAAAATCATAGAAATTGAATAAAATGTTTATGTTTGTAATAATCGAACCGAAACAACCCGACCTCAAAAAAACACTATTCACTCAGCACAAGTGTGTGTCAGAGTGTGTGAGTACACACACACACACACACACACACACAGACAAACCTATTTCCATCGTCCCCACCCAACCAGTAGAATAATCACAGCTCTCTCCTTGCAATGCCCCCTGGGAAAAGCAGGCGGAGAGTATTTCAGGAAGTATTTGAGAAGCAGACTCACCGGGGACTGTGTGTGTGTGTGTGTGTGTGTGTGTGTGTGTGTGTGTGTGTGTGTGTGTGTGTGTGTGTGTGTGTTGTATGTATATAGGACACGGAGATGATAGGTGGACAATTATATTAAGATATTACACTGCACTCAGTCAGTCTTATATATATATATATATATATATATATATATATATATATATATATATATAAGTGTTAAAACCTCCTAATCATGCCCAGAGGGGATCTTCATTCAGTACATAACATCTCTGTTCACACTACACCAGACGGGCATCAGATGGCTGTCATTTGGGACTACAGGTTCACTACAGTAGGGTTGAGTGACTTGGTAGGGTTTAGAGTCACTACAGTAGGGTTGGACTAGACTACTAGAGTCACTACAGTAGGGTTTAGAGTCACTACAGTAGGGTTTAGAGTCACTACAGTAGGGTTTAGAGTCACTACAGTAGGGTTGGAGTGACTTGGTAGGGTTTAGAGTCACTACAGTAGGGTTTAGAGTCACTACAGTAGGGTTTAGAGTCACTACAGTAGGATTTAGAGTCACTACAGTAGGGTTTAGAGTCACTACAGTAGGATTTAGAGTCACTACAGTAGGGTTTAGGTTCACTACAGTAGGGTTTAGGTTCACTACAGTAGGGTTTAGAGTCACTACAGTAGGGTTGGAGTGACTTGGTAGGGTTTAGAGTCACTACAGTAGGGTTTAGAGTCACTACAGTAGGGTTTAGGTTCACTACAGTAGGGTTTAGAGTCACTACAGTAGGATTTAGAGTCACTACAGTAGGGTTTAGAGTCACTACAGTAGGATTTAGAGGCACTACAGTAGGGATTAAAGTCACTACAGTAGGGTTGGAGTGACTTGATAGGGTTTAGAGTCACTAAAGTAGGGTTTAGAGTCACTACAGTAGGGGTTGGAGTGACTTGGTAGGGTTTAGAGTCACTACAGTAGGGGTTGGAGTGACTTGGTAGGGTTTAGAGTCACTACAGTAGGGTTTGTACTCTCCCCACCCCGCATCTCTCTCTCCCCGCTCTCTCTGTCTCCCATTTTCTCTCTCCCCTTCTCTCACTCCCCTCCTCTCCTCACCCTGCCTCTCTCTCCCCTCCTCTCTCTCTCCCGCTCTCTCTGGCTCCCCTTGTCTCTCTCCCCCCTCTCTCTCTTCATTTCCTTATATTCTGTCTCCCCCTCTCCCTGTCTCTCCTTCCCTCTCTCCCTCTCCCCATCATCCCTCTCCCCATCATCCCTCTCTCTCCCCCTCTCCTCCCCCTCTCTCTCACCCCCTCTCTCTCCCCCTCTCCCCCTCTCTCTCCCCCCTCTCTCTCTTCATTTCCTTATCTTCTGTCTCCTCCTCTCCCTGTCTCTCCTTCCCTCTCTCCCCTTCCTCTCTCCCTCTCCCTCTCCCCATCATCCCTCTCCCCTCACCCCCTCTCTCCCCTCTCTCCCGCTCTCTCCCCCTCTCTCTCTTCATTTCCTTATCTTCTGTCTTTTTATGTTAGTCTGCAAACAACAACAAAAAACAATCTGAAGGTTATGATCAGACGATCAGACACGCTAACTTCCCCTCCAACACGTTTCTGTTCCCCTCCACTGGGTGTGTGTGTTTGTGTGAGTGTGAGTGTGTCTCTGAGTGTGTGTGTGTGTGTGTGTGTGTGTGTGTGTGTGTGTGTGTGTGTGTGTGTCAGGGAGGTGTTAACATTCTGGAAAGCTAGCGTTGGTAATGTCTAACACATCCACGGTATGTTAGCTAGCGTTGTGTAGGCTTCCCAGTGTAGGCTTCCTAGTGTAGGCTTCCTAGTGTAGGCTTCCCTGTGTACGGCTGGAGTTAGTGATCAGACAGATGATGGCTGACAACTGAATCTGTCACTGTCTGTCTCCATCTAGCCTGGGGGACATGGTGGGACCAGACTGATGTGTCTCTGATGGGAACAACTGAATCTGTCACTATCTGTCTCCATCTAGCCTGGGGGACATGGTGGGACGAGACTGATGTGTCTCTGATGGGGACAACTGAATCTGTCACTATCTGTCTCCATCTAGCCTGGGGGACATGGTGGGACCAGACTGATGTGTCTCTGATGGGGACAACTGAATCTGTCACTATCTGTCTCCATCTAGCCTGGGGGACATGGTGGGACCAGACTGATGTGTCTCTGATGGGGACATAAAGACAAGGAAGCATGATGGGACAGGACAGGGTGGGATAGGATGGGACAGGACAGGATGGGACAGGATGGGATGGGACAGGATGGGATAGGATGGGATAGGATGGGATAGGATGGGATAGGACAGGATGGAACAGGATGGGACAGGATGGGACAGGACAGGATGGGACAGGATGGGGCAGGACAGGATGGAACAGGACAGGATGGGACAGGATGGGACAGGACAGGATGGAACAGGACAGGATGGGACAGGATGGGATAGGATGGGACAGGATGGGATAGGATGGGATAGGATGGGACAGGATGGGACAGGACAGGATGGGATAGGATGGGACAGGATGGGACAGGATGGGATAGGATGGGACAGGACAGGATGGGATGGGACAGGACAGGATGGAACAGGACAGGATGGGACAGGATGGGATAGGATGGGATAGGATGGGATAGGACAGGATGGGACAGGATGGAACAGGACAGGATGGGACAGACAGAAAGAGAAATAAAGGTAGGAGTTCATCAACATTGGGTTTGTTTTCTAATTCTTTGTGGATCTGTGTAATCTGAGGGAAATATGTCTCTCTAATATGGTCGTACATTGGGCAGGAGGTTAGGAAGTGCAGCTCAGTTTCCACCTCATTTTGTGGGCAGTGTTGCACATAGCCTGTCTTCTCTTGAGAGCCAGGTCTGTCTATGGCGGCCTTTCTCAATAGCAAGGCTATGCTCACTGAGTCTGTACATAGTCACAGCTTTCCTTAAGTTTGGGTCAGTCATAGTGGTCAGGTATTCTGCCACTGTGTACTCTCTGTTTAGGGCCAAATAGCATTCTAGTTTGCTCTGTTTTTTTCTCTCTCTTTCTCTCTCTTGCTCCTCCCTTTGTCGTTCAGTGGTGTGTGTGTGTGTGTGTGTGTGTGTGTGTGTGTGTGTGTGTGTGTGTGTGTGTGTGTGTGTGTGTGTGTGTGTGTGTGTGTGTGACTGTGGCTGGCTGACCACTGATCGGCTGGGTGACCAAATCTTATTTCATCCTCGTTAGCTGCAACAGGCTAATTGGACTGAAGCCTGAGGGCTGGGGAGGAAAGGGGGAGGAAAGGGGGAGGAAAGGGGAGGTCGGGTAAGGAGATGGGAGGAGGGGGTGAGGAGGGGTAACGGACTGCTCATTACATGATTCCAAGATTCTCAGTACAGGAGTGGCTGAGGGGTTAGTTTCACTGACTTGATGCCCTTCCACTTTCTTCCTAACTGGGCCAAGAAAGAGGGTAGAGAGAGAGGGTAGAGAGAGAGAGGGTAGAGAGAGAGGGTAGAGAGAGAGGGGGGGGGTAGAGAGAGGGGTAGAGAGAGAGGGTAGAGAGAGAGGGTAGAGAGAGAGAGGTAGAGAGAGAGGGTAGAGAGAGAGAGGGGGAAGAGAGAGAGAGATAGACAGAGCGAGAGAGAGAGAGAGATAGACAAGATAGTGATACCCAACAAGATAGTGATACCCAACAAGATAGTGATACCCAACAAGATAGTGATACCCAACAAGATAGTGATACCCAACAAGATATTATTACCCAACAAGATATTATTGCCCAACAAGATAGTGATACACAACAAGATAGTGATACCCAACAAGATAGTGTTACCCAACAAGATAGTGATACCCAACAAGATAGTGTTACCCAACAAGATAGTGATACACAACAAGATAGTGATACCCAACAATATATTATTACCCAACAAGATATTATTGCCCAACAAGATAGTGATACACAACAAGATAGTGATACACAACAAGATAGTGATACCCAACAAGATATTATTACCTGTTACCCAACAAGATAGTGATACACAACAAGATAGTGATACCCAACAAGATATTATTACCTGTTACCCAACAAGATAGTGATACCCAACAAGATATTATTACCCAACAAGATAGTGATACCCAACAAGATATTATTACCCAACAAGATAGTGATACCCAACAAGATAGTGATACCCAACAAGATAGTGTTACCCAACAAGATAGTGTTACCCAACAAGATAGTGATACCCAACAAGATAGTGTTACCCAACAAGATAGTGATACCCAACAAGATAGTGTTACCCAACAAGATAGTGTTACCCAACAAGATAGTGATACCCAACAAGATAGTGATACCCAACAAGATATTGTTACCCAACAAGATAGTGATATCCAACAAGATAGTGATACCCAACAAGACATTATTACCCAACAAGATAGTGTTACCCAACAAGATATTATTACCCAACAAGATAGTGATACCCAACAAGGTAGTGATACCCAACAAGATAGTGATACCCAACAAGATAGTGTTACCCAACAAGATAGTGATACCCAACAAGATAGTGATGCCCAACAAGATATTATTACCCAACAAGATAGTGTTACCCAACAAGATAGTGATACCCAACAAGATATTATTACCCAACAAGATAGTGATACCCAACAAGATATTGTTACCCAACAAGATAGTATTACCCAACAAGATAGTGATACCCAACAAGATAGTGATACCCAACAAGATATTGTTACCCAACAAGATAGTGATACCCAACAAGAAAGCGTACCCAACACGATAGTGTTACCTCAAACACACACTCTCTCTCTCTCTCTCATATCCCTTCTCTGACTTTCTCTCCCTCTCCTACCTCTCCTCCCTCTCCTCCCTCTCCGCCCTCTCCTCCCTCTCCGCCCTCTCCTCCCTCTCCTCCCTCTCCTCCCTCTCCGCCCTCTCCTCCCTCTCCTCCCTCTCCTCCCTCTCCGCCCTCTCCTCCCTCTCCTCCCTCTCCGCCCTCTCCTCCCTCTCCTCCCTCTCCTCCCTCTCCGCCCTCTCCTCCCTCTCCTCCCTCTCAGTCACGCGCTAGCAGAAAGCAGGACAAGGACAGAAAGACAGTCCGCCTCTGACCTAACTAGTTCCTACAACACAGTCTATATTACCAGTTAGAGATAACCTAACTAGTTCATACAACACAGTCTATATTACCAGTTAGAGATGACCTAACTAGTTCCTACAACACAGTCTATATTACCAGTTAGAGATGACCTAACTAGTTCATACAACACAGTCTATATTACCAGTTAGAGATGACCTAACTAGTTCATACAACACAGTCTATATTACCAGTTAGAGATGACCTAACTAGTTCCTACAACACAGTCTATATTACCAGTTAGAGATGACCTAACTAGTTCCTACAACACAGTCTATATTACCAGTTAGAGATGACCTAACTAGTTCCTACAACACAGTCTATATTACCAGTTAGAGATGACCTAACTAGTTCCTACAACACAGTCTATATTACCAGTTAGAGATGACCTAACTAGTTCATACAACACAGTCTATATTACCAGTTAGAGATGACCTAACTAGTTCCTACAACACAGTCTATATTACCAGTTAGAGATGACCTAACTAGTTCCTACAACACAGTCTATATTACCAGTTAGAGATGACCTAACTAGTTCCTACATACCTAACTAGAACTGCAGTCTATATAGTGGTTTATAGACAGACAACACAGTCTATATAGGGGTTTAAACCCCAAGAGACTCTGGGTCAGTTATAAACCCTGAGAGACTCTGGGTCAGTTATAAACCCTGAGAGACTCTGGGTCAGTTATAAACCCTGAGAGACTCTGGGTCAGTTATAAACCCCAAGAGACTCTGGGTCAGTTATAAACCCTGAGAGACTCTGGGTCAGTTATAAACCCTGAGAGACTCTGGGTCAGTTATAAACCCTGAGAGACTCTGGGTCAGTTATAAACCCTGAGAGACTCTGGGTCAGTTATAAACCCTGAGAGACTCTGGGTCAGTTATAAACACCAAGAGACTCTGGGTCAGTTATAAACCCTGAGAGACTCTGGGTCAGTTATAAACACCAAGAGACTCTGGGTCAGTTATAAACCCTGAGAGACTCTGGGTCAGTTATAAACCCTGAGAGACTCTGGGTCAGTTATAAACCCTGAGAGACTCTGGGTCAGTTATAAACCCTGAGAGACTCTGGGTCAGTTATAAACCCTGAGAGACTCTGGGTCAGTTATAAACCCCAAGAGACACTGGGTCAGTTATAAACCCCAAGAGACTCTGGGTCAGTTATAAACCCTGAGAGACTCTGGGTCAGTTATAAACCCTGAGAGACTCTGGGTCAGTTATAAACCCTGGGTCAGTTATAAAGAGCAGGCAACAACACGTCTGAAACACTGATCCTTAACACAGGGGCCCCTCAGGGGTGTGTACTTAGTCCCCTCCTGTATTCCCTGTTCACCCACGACTGCCAAACACGACTCCAACACCATCATTAAGGTTGCTGACGACTCCGACAACGATGAGACAGCCTATAGGGAGGAGGTCAGAGAACTGGCAGTGTTGTGACAGAACAACAACCTCTCCCTCAACGTGAACAAGACAAAGGAGCTGATCGTGGACTACAGGTAAAGGCGGGCCGAACATGCCCCCATTAACATCGACGGGGCTGTAGTGGAGCGGGTCGAGAGTTTCAAGTTCTTTGGTGTCCACATCACCAACAAACTATCATGGTCCAAACACACTAAGACAGTCATGAAGAGGTCACTACTAAACCTATTCCCCCTCAGGAGACTGAAAAGATTTGGCATGGGTCCTCAGATCCTCAAAAAGGTTCTACAGCTACACCATCGAGATCATCCTGACCGGTTGCAACACCGCCTGGTATGGCAACTGCTCGGCATCTGACAGTAGTGCAAACGGCCCAGTACATCACTAGGGCCTCCTGGCTTCCCTGCCATCCAGGACCTCTATACCAGGCGGTGTCAGAGGAAAGCCCATAAAATTGTCAGAGACTCCAGTCACCCAACTGTTCTCTATGCTGCCGCACGGCAAGTGGTACCGTAGAGCCAAGTCTAGAACCAAAAGGCCCCATAACAGCTTCTACCCCCCAAGCCATTAGACTGCTGAACAATTCATAAAAATTGAACTATAACTATAAACATTGAACTATAAACATTGACCCCCCCCCCCCCCCATTTTGTACACTGCTGCTACTCGCTGTTTGTTTGTTTGACTGTTGGTCTTGAAAGCATTTCACGGTAAAGTCTACACTTGTTGTATTCAAGTGACAAATGAAGTTTGATTTGATTTGATATGACACAGACACACACACCGTGGAAACATGACAGAGACACACACACCGTGGAAACATGACACACACACACACACACACACGTGGAAACATGACACACACACACACACACACCGTGAAACATGACACACACACACACACCGTGGAAACATGACACACACACACACACCGTGGAAACATGACACACACACACACACACCGTGAAACATGACACACACACACACACACATGGAAGCATCTAGAGAGGGATTACACAGTCACCCTTAGTTGACAGAGAAACCAGTCACGCAATTACAGACAGCAGAAAGCATTGTGGGGGAATTAGACACAAGGAGAGAGTTGTGAGGCATGTTAATGTGTTAACCCACGTGTGTGTGTGTGTGTGTGTGTGTGGGTGTGTGTGTGTGTGTGTGGTGTGTGTGTGTGTGTGTGTGTGTGTGTGTGTGTGTATGTGTGTGTGTGTGTGTGTGTGTGTGTGTGTGTGTGTGTGGCTGTGTGTGTGTGTGTGTCTGTGTCTGTGTGTCTGTGTGTGTGTCTGTGTCTGTGTGTGTTTGTGTGTGTGTGTGTTTGTGTGTGTGTGTGTGTGTGTGTGTGTGTGTGTGTGTGTGTGTGTGTGTGTGTGTGTGTGTCTGTGTGTGTGTGTGTGTGTGTGTGTGTGTGTGTGTGTGTGTGTGTGTGTGTGTGTGTGTGTGTGTGTGTATTTGTTTGTCAAACACACACAGGCTAATCTGACATAATCATTATTATAATAATAATAATCTAAACCACATCTCTTTCTTCTTCAGTAATGCAGTCTCTTTGTATATCACTGTGACACACAGATATACACACACACACACACACACACACACACACACACACACACACACACACACACACACACACACACACACACACACACACACACACACACACACACACACACACACACACACACACACATACACACACACACACACACACACACACACACACACACACATACACACACACACACACACACAGCATCGCCAGACAAATCTCTTTCAACAACTGAAATAAAGACAATTTCCTTTTGTTTCTAGATAATAATCACACTGTCTCACACACACACACTCACACACACACACGCTCACACACACACGCACGCACGCACACACACACACACACACACACACACACACACACACACACACACACACACACACACACTCAGAGACAGCAGGTGGTGTAGACAGACACAGCCGTCCTGTTTATGACTCCTAAACATCTTCTTCATCTTATATTTTGTTAATTTGTTGTGTTATTTCTTACATCATCAGCCGAAACATCCTTTTCATTATTACATAGGGACAGAAATAACTTCTGGATATCAGGGCTGCGGTAAACACCCCTGTATTTCCACCAGAAATACGACATTTCTGAATTGGATCCTTTGTCAGTACGCCCCCAAGGCAATTCCACTTATCCCAGAGACCTCCCACCGGCAGAGAAGAGGTACCCGGAGTGAACTGTTAGTCTGACTCAGAAGGCGTACACACCACCCACCGCTTCTGACTACATTACTCGCTGATGTTCGGTCCCTGGACAATAAAGTAGACGAGCTCAGGGCGAGGATCTATATTTTCAGAGAGACGTCAGGGAATGTAATAAACTCTGTTTTAACGGAAATCATGACTGTTCCTGTCCATACAGCTGAACCGCATGAACCAAACACACCTTTATTCAACACCATGAACCAAACACACCTTTATTCAACACCATGAACCAAACACACCTTTATTCACCACCATGAACCAAACACACCTTAATTCAACACCATGAACCAAACACACCTTAATTCAACACCATGAACCAAACACACCTTTAGTCAACACCACCATGAACCAAACACACCTTTATTCACCACCATGAACCAAACACACCTTTATTCAACACCACCATGAACCAAACACACCTTTATTCCACACCACCATGAACCAAACACACCTTAATTCAACACCACCATGAACCAAACACACCTTTATTCAACACCATGAACCAAACACACCTTAATTCAACACCACCATGAACCAAACACACCTTTAGTCAACACCATGAACCAAACACACCTTAATTCAACACCATGAACCAAACACACCTTAATTCAACACCACCATGAACCAAACACACCTTTAGTCAACAACACCATGAACCAAACACACCTTTATTCAACACCACCATGAACCAAACACACCTTTAGTCAACAACACCATGAACCAAACACACCTTAATTCAACACCACCATGAACCAAACACACCTTTAGTCAACAACATCATGAACCAAACACACCTTTATTCACCACCATGAACCAAACACACCTTTAGTCAACACCATGAACCAAACACACCTTAATTCAACACCACCATGAACCAAACACACCTTAATTCACCACCACCATGAACCAAACACACCTTTAGTCAACACCACCATGAACCAAACACACCTTTAGTCAACACCACCATGAACCAAACACACCTTTATTCACCACCATGAACCAAACACACCTTTAGTCAACACCACCATGAACCAAACACACCTTTAGTCAACACCACCATGAACCAAACACACCTTTATTCACCACCATGAACCGAACACACCTTTATTCAACACCACCATGAACCAAACACACCTTTATTCAACACCACCATGAACCAAACACACCTTTAGTCAACACCACCATGAACCAAACACACCTTTATTCACCACCACCATGAACCAAACACACCTTTATTCACCACCACCATGAACCAAACACACCTTTATTCAACACCACCATGAACCAAACACACCTTAATTCACCACCACCATGAACCAAACACACCTTTATTCAACACCACCATGAACCAAACACACCTTTAGTCAACAACACCATGAACCAAACACACCTTAATTCAACACCACCATAAACCAAACACACCTTTATTCACCACCATGAACCAAACACACCTTTATTCACCACCATGAACCAAACACACCTTTAGTCAACACCACCATGAACCAAACACACCTTTATTCAACACCATGAACCAAACACACCTTAATTCAACACCATGAACCAAACACACCTTTATTCAACACCACCATGAACCAAACACACCTTTATTCACCACCATGAACCAAACACACCTTTATTCAACACCACCATGAACCAAACACACCTTTATTCACCACCATGAACCAAACACACCTTTATTCAACACCACCATGAACCAAACACACCTTTATTCACCACCATGAACCAAACACACCTTTATTCAACACCATGAACCAAACACACCTTAATTCAACACCATGAACCAAACACACCTTAATTCAACACCACCATAAACCAAACACACCTTTATTCACCACCATGAACCAAACACACCTTTATTCACCACCATGAACCAAACACACCTTTAGTCAACACCACCATGAACCAAACACACCTTTAGTCAACACCACCATGAATCAAACACACCTTTATTCACCACCATGAACCAAACACACCTTTTAGTCAACACCACCATGAACAAACACACCTTTATTCACCACCATGAACCAAACACACCTTTAGTCAACACCACCATGAACCAAACACACCTTTATTCAACACCACCATGAACCAAACACACGTTTAGTCACCACCACCATGAACCAAACACACCTTTAGTCACCACCACCATGAACCAAACACACCTTTATTCAACACCACCATGAACCAAACACACCTTTATTCAACACCATGAACCAAACACACCTTAATTCAACACCATGAACCAAACACACCTTTATTCAACACCATGAACCAAACACACCTTAATTCAACAACACCATGAACCAAACACACCTTTATTCACCACCACCATGAACCAAACACACCTTTATTCACCACCATGAACCAAACACACCTTTATTCACCACCACCATGAACCAAACACACCTTTATTCAACACCATTAACCAAACACACCTTAATTCAACACCATGAACCAAACACACCTTTATTCAACACCATGAACCAAACACACCTTTATTCACCACCACCATGAACCAAACACACCTTTATTCACCACCATGAACCAAACACACCTTTAGTCAACACCACCATGAACCAAACACACCTTTATTCAACACCATGAACCAAACACACCTTTATTCAACACCAAGAACCAAACACACCTTTAGTCAACACCACCATGAACCAAACACACCTTTATTCAACACCATGAACCAAACACACCTTTATTCACCACCATGAACCAAACACACCTTTATTCAACACCACCATGAACCAAACACACCTTTATTCACCACCACCATGAACCAAACACACCTTTATTCACCACCATGAACCAAACACACCTTTATTCAACACCATGAACCAAACACACCTTTATTCAACACCATGAACCAAACACACCTTAATTCAACAACACCATGAACCAAACACACCTTTATTCAACACCATGAACCAAACACACCTTAATTCAACAACACCATGAACCAAACACACCTTTATTCAACACCATGAACCAAACACACCTTTATTCACCACCATGAACCAAACACACCTTTATTCACCACCACCATGAACCAAACACACCTTAATTCACCACCACCATGAACCAAACACACCTTTATTCAACACCATGAACCAAACACACCTTTATTCAACAAAACCATGAACCAAACACACCTTTAGTCAACAACACCATGAACCAAACACACCTTTATTCAACACCATGAACCAAACACACCTTTATTCAACAACACCATGAACCAAACACACCTTTAGTCAACAACACCATGAACCAAACACACCTTTAGTCAACAACACCATGAACCAAACACACCTTAATTCAACAACACCATGAACCAAACACACCTTAATTCAACAACACCATGAACCAAACACACCTTAATTCAACAACACCATGAACCAAACACACCTTAATTCAACACCACCATAAACCAAACACACCTTTATTCACCACCATGAACCAAACACACCTTTATTCACCACCATGAACCAAACACACCTTTAGTCAACACCACCATGAACCAAACACACCTTTAGTCAACACCACCATGAACCAAACACACCTTTAGTCAACACCACCATGAACCAAACACACCTTTATTCACCACCATGAACCAAACACACCTTTAGTCAACACCACCATGAACCAAACACACCTTTATTCAACACCACCATGAACCAAACACACGTTTAGTCACCACCACCATGAACCAAACACACCTTTAGTCACCACCACCATGAACCAAACACACCTTTATTCAACACCACCATGAACCAAACACACCTTTATTCAACACCATGAACCAAACACACCTTAATTCAACACCATGAACCAAACACACCTTTATTCACCACCATGAACCAAACACACCTTTATTCACCACCACCATGAACCAAACACACCTTTATTCAACACCATTAACCAAACACACCTTAATTCAACACCATGAACCAAACACACCTTTATTCAACACCATGAACCAAACACACCTTTATTCACCACCACCATGAACCAAACACACCTTTATTCACCACCATGAACCAAACACACCTTTAGTCAACACCACCATGAACCAAACACACCTTTATTCAACACCATGAACCAAACACACCTTTATTCAACACCAAGAACCAAACACACCTTTAGTCAACACCACCATGAACCAAACACACCTTTATTCAACACCATGAACCAAACACACCTTTATTCACCACCATGAACCAAACACACCTTTATTCAACACCATGAACCAAACACACCTTTATTCAACACCATGAACCAAACACACCTTAATTCAACAACACCATGAACCAAACACACCTTTATTCAACACCATGAACCAAACACACCTTAATTCAACAACACCATGAACCAAACACACCTTTATTCAACACCATGAACCAAACACACCTTTATTCAACACCATGAACCAAACACACCTTTAGTCACCACCACCATGAACCAAACACACCTTTATTCACCACCACCATGAACCAAACACACCTTAATTCACCACCACCATGAACCAAACACACCTTTATTCAACACCATGAACCAAACACACCTTTAGTCACCACCACCATGAACCAAACACACCTTTATTCAACACCATGAACCAATCACACCTTTATTCAACACCATGAACCAAACACACCTTAATTCAACACCATGAACCAAACACACCTTAATTCAACACCATGAACCAAACACACCTTTATTCAACACCATGAACCAAACACACCTTTATTCACCACCACCATGAACCAAACACACCTTAATTCAACACCACCCTGAACCAAACACACCTTTATTCAACACCATGAACCAAACACACCTTTATTCAACACCATGAACCAAACACACCTTTAGTCACCACCACCATGAACCAAACACACCTTTATTCAACACCATGAACCAATCACACCTTTAGTCAACAACACCATGAACCAATCACACCTTTAGTCACCACCACCATGAACCAAACACACCTTTATTCAACACCATGAACCAAACACACCTTTATTCAACACCATGAACCAATCACACCTTTAGTCAACAACACCATGAACCAATCACACCTTTAGTCACCACCACCATGAACCAAACACACCTTAATTCAACACCATGAACCAAACACACCTTTATTCAACACCATGAACCAAACACACCTTTATTCAACAACACCATGAACCAAACACACCTTTAGTCAACAACACCATGAACCAAACACACCTTTATTCAACACCATGAACCAAACACACCTTTATTCACCACCACCATGAACCAAACACACCTTTATTCACCACCATGAACCAAACACACCTTTAGTCAACACCACCATGAACCAAACACACCTTTATTCAACACCATGAACCAAACACACCTTTATTCACCACCATGAACCAAACACACCTTTATTCAACAACACCATGAACCAAACACACCTTTATTCAACACCACCATGAACCAAACACACCTTAATTCAACAACACCATGAACCAAACACACCTTTATTCACCACCATGAACCAAACACACCTTTATTCACCACCATGAACCAAACACACCTTTATTCACCACCATGAACCAAACACACCTTTATTCACCACCATGAACCAAACACACCTTTAGTCAACAACACCATGAACCAAACACACCTTAATTCAACAACACCATGAACCAAACACACCTTAATTCAACAACACATGAACCAAACACACCTTAATTCAACAACACCATGAACCAAACACACCTTTATTCAACACCATGAACCAATCACACCTTTAGTCAACAACACCATGAACCAATCACACCTTTAGTCACCACCACCATGAACCAAACACACCTTTATTCAACACCATGAACCAAACACACCTTTATTCAACACCATGAACCAATCACACCTTTAGTCAACAACACCATGAACCAATCACACCTTTAGTCACCACCACCATGAACCAAACACACCTTTATTCAACACCATGAACCAAACACACCTTTATTCAACAACACCATGAACCAAACACACCTTTAGTCAACAACACCATGAACCAAACACACCTTTATTCAACACCATGAACCAAACACACCTTTATTCACCACCACCATGAACCAAACACACCTTTATTCACCACCATGAACCAAACACACCTTTATTCAACAACACCATGAACCAAACACACCTTTATTCACCACCACCATGAACCAAACACACCTTTATTCACCACCATGAACCAAACACACCTTTATTCAACAACACCATGAACCAAACACACCTTTATTCAACACCACCATGAACCAAACACACCTTAATTCAACAACACCATGAACCAAACACACCTTTATTCACCACCATGAACCAAACACACCTTTATTCACCACCATGAACCAAACACACCTTTATTCACCACCATGAACCAAACACACCTTTATTCACCACCATGAACCAAACACACCTTTAGTCAACAACACCATGAACCAAACACACCTTAATTCAACAACACCATGAACCAAACACACCTTAATTCAACAACACCATGAACCAAACACACCTTAATTCAACAACACCATGAACCAAACACACCTTTATTCAACACCATGAACCAATCACACCTTTAGTCAACAACACCATGAACCAATCACACCTTTAGTCACCACCACCATGAACCAAACACACCTTTATTCAACACCATGAACCAAACACACCTTTATTCAACACCATGAACCAATCACACCTTTAGTCAACAACACCATGAACCAATCACACCTTTAGTCACCACCACCATGAACCAAACACACCTTTATTCAACACCATGAACCAAACACACCTTTATTCAACAACACCATGAACCAAACACACCTTTTAGTCAACAACACCATGAACCAAACACACCTTTATTCAACACCATGAACCAAACACACCTTTATTCACCACCACCATGAACCAAACACACCTTTATTCACCACCATGAACCAAACACACCTTTATTCAACACCATGAACCAAACACACCTTTATTCAACACCATGAACCAATCACACCTTTAGTCAACAACACCATGAACCAATCACACCTTTAGTCACCACCACCATGAACCAAACACACCTTTATTCAACACCATGAACCAAACACACCTTTATTCAACAACACCATGAACCAAACACACCTTTAGTCAACAACACCATGAACCAAACACACCTTTATTCAACACCATGAACCAAACACACCTTTATTCACCACCACCATGAACCAAACACACCTTTATTCACCACCATGAACCAAACACACCTTTATTCAACAACACCATGAACCAAACACACCTTTATTCACCACCACCATGAACCAAACACACCTTTATTCACCACCATGAACCAAACACACCTTTTATTCAACAACACCATGAACCAAACACACCTTTATTCAACACCACCATGAACCAAACACACCTTAATTCAACAACACCATGAACCAAACACACCTTTATTCACCACCATGAACCAAACACACCTTTATTCACCACCATGAACCAAACACACCTTTATTCACCACCATGAACCAAACACACCTTTATTCACCACCATGAACCAAACACACCTTTAGTCAACAACACCATGAACCAAACACACCTTTAATTCAACACACCATGAACCAAACACACCTTAATTCAACAACACCATGAACCAAACACACCTTAATTCAACAACACCATGAACCAAACACACCTTTATTCAACACCATGAACCAATCACACCTTTAGTCAACAACACCATGAACCAATCACACCTTTAGTCACCACCACCATGAACCAAACACACCTTTATTCAACACCATGAACCAAACACACCTTTATTCAACACCATGAACCAATCACACCTTTAGTCAACAACACCATGAACCAATCACACCTTTAGTCACCACCACCATGAACCAAACACACCTTTATTCAACACCATGAACCAAACACACCTTTATTCAACAACACCATGAACCAAACACACCTTTAGTCAACAACACCATGAACCAAACACACCTTTATTCAACACCATGAACCAAACACACCTTTATTCACCACCACCATGAACCAAACACACCTTTATTCACCACCATGAACCAAACACACCTTTATTCAACAACACCATGAACCAAACACACCTTTATTCACCACCACCATGAACCAAACACACCTTTATTCACCACCATGAACCAAACACACCTTTATTCAACAACACCATGACCAAACACACCTTTATTCAACACCACCATGAACCAAACACACCTTAATTCAACAACACCATGAACCAAACACACCTTTATTCACCACCATGAACCAAACACACCTTTATTCACCACCATGAACCAAACACACCTTTATTCACCACCATGAACCAAACACACCTTAATTCAACACCATGAACCAAACACACCTTTATTCAACAACACCATGAACCAAACACACCTTTATTCACCACCATGAACCAAACACACCTTTATTCAACACCACCATGAACCAAACACACCTTTATTCAACAACACCATGAACCAAACACACCTTTATTCAACAACACCATGAACCAAACACACCTTTATTCAACACCATGAACCAAACACACCTTAATTCAACACCATGAACCAAACACACCTTTATTCAACAACACCATGAACCAAACACACCTTAATTCAACAACACCATGAACCAAACGTTGAACCGTATTTCCTCTGACACATTGAGTAGGTGCAGCGATGAGACAAGGTCGTAATGTAATCGATGTGCTAAAGGTTAAAGGTCGTAATCACAAAATTGGGAGAGAAGAAGAAAAATACAAAAAAAAAAGAACGTAACCCGAAAGGTTAAAGGTCGCCGGATCGAATCCCCCCCAAGAAGACGAGGTGAAAACTCTGTCGATGTGCTCTTGAAGCAAGCCACTTAAACCCTAGTTGCTCTGGATAAGAGTGTTAAAACAAGAAAAAGAGAAAATGGAGGCGAGAGAGACAGAAAACCTTCTAATATTTACTATGACAATAAAACAAAAAAGGAAAATGGTAGATGTTTGTTTTGTGTCTTTTCACTTGTGTTTATTGTTTATTTCCTTTGCATTGTAAACATATTTTCCCTTGCCAATAAGAGAGATGGAGAAAAGAGAGAGAGAGAGAGAGAGAGAGTTGAATCGAATTCAGAGAGAGAGAGATAGACTGAGGGGAAAAAAAATTGAATTGAATTGAATTGAGAGAGAAAGCCTTGTCTCTCAGATTGTTCACAGTTATGTGGAAGTTACCTGTGTGGCGCTGATGTTTAGGCCAAGGTATTTATAGTTTTTTGTAGAATCTGAAGTCAAATGTCTCCTGTTTGCTGATGATCTGGTGCTTCTGTCACCAACCAAGGAGGGTCTACAGCAGCACCTAGATCTTCGGCACAGATTCTGTCAGACCTGGGCCGTGACAGTACATCTCAGTAAGAGCAAAATAATGGTGTTCCAAAAAAGGTCCAGTCGCCAGGACCACAAATACAAATTCCATCTAGACACTCTTGCCCTAGAGCACACAAAAAACGATGTATACCTTGGCCTAAACATCAGCGCCACAGGTAACTTCCACAAAGCTGTGAACGATCTGAGAGACAAGGCAAGAAGAGCATTCTATGCCATCAAAAGGAACATAAAATTCAACATACCAATTAGGATCTGGCTAAAAATACTTGAATCAGTCATAGAGCCCATTGCCCTTTACGGTTGTGAGGTCTGGGGTCCGCTCACCAACCAAGACTTCACAAAATGGGACAAACACCAAATTGAGACTCTGCATGCAGAATTCTGCAAAAATATCCTCAGTGTACAACGTAGAACACCAAATAATGCATGCAGAGCTGAATTAGGCCGATACCCACTAATTATCAAAATCCAGAAAAGAGCTGTTATTAAATTCTACAACCACCTAAAAGGAAGCGATTCACAAACCTTCCATAACAAAGCCATCACCTACAGAGAGATGAACCTGGAGAAGAGTCCCCTAAGCAAGCTGGTCCTGGGGCTCTGTTCACAAACACAAACACACCCTACAGAGCCCCAAGACAGCAGCACAATTAGACCCAACCAAATCATGAGAAAACAAAAAGATAATTACTTGACACATTGGAAAGAATTAACAAAAAAACAGAGCAAACTAGAATGCTATTTGGCCCTAAACAGAGAGTACACAGTGGCAGAACACCTGACCACTGTGACTGACCCAAAATTAAGGAAAGCTGTGACTATGTACAGACTCAGTGAGCATAGCCTTGCTATTGAGAAAGGCCGCTGTAGACAGACCTGGCTCTCAGAGAGACATAATAACTCGAAAACAAACCCAGTTTTGAAAAACTCCCATATCTACTGGGTGAAATTCCACAGTGTTCCATCACAGCAGCAAGATGTGTGACCTGTTGCCACGAGAAAAGGGCCAGTGAAGAACAAACACCATTGTAAATACAACCCATATTTATGTTTATTTATTTTCCCTTGTGTACTTGAACTATTTGTACATTGTTACAACACTGTATATATATAATATGACATTTGTAATGTCTTTATTGTTTTGAAACTTCTGTATGTATAATGTTTACTGTAATTTTTATTGTTTATTTCACTTTATATATTCACTTTATATATTATCTACCTCCACTTGCTTTGACAATGTTAACACATGTTTACATGCCAATAAAGCCCTTGAATTGAAATTAAATTGAATTGAGAGAGAGAGAGAGAGAGAGAGAGAGACAGAGAGAGAGAGACAGAGAGAGAGACAGAGAGAGAGAGACAGAGAGAGACAGAGGGAGAGACAGAGAGAGAGAGAGAGAGAAGAGAGAGAGAGAGAGAGAGAGAGAGAGAGAGAGAGAGAGAGAGAGAGACAGAGAGAGACAGAGAGAGACAGAGACAGAGAGACAGAGAGAGACAGAGAGAGAGAGAGACAGAGAGAGACAGAGAGAGAGACAGAGACAGAGAGAGACAGAGAGAGACAGAGAGACAGACAGAGAGAGAGAGACAGAGAAGAGGAGAGAGAGAGAGAGAGAGAGAGACAGAGAGAGAGAGAGAGAGACAGAGAGAGGAGAGAGAGAGAGAGAGAGAGAGAGAGAGAGAGAGAGAAAGAGAAAAAGAGAGACAAAGAGAGAGAGAAAGAGACAGACAGAGAGACAGAGAGAGACAGAGAGAGAGACAGAGAGAGCGACAGAGAGAGAGAGAGACAGAGAGAGAGAGAGAGGTATAAAGTAAGAAAAAGGAGAGGTGGGGATGAGAGTATGGGGAGAAGGGGATCGGAGACGGAGGAAGAGAGAGAGGGCAGGGAAGGGAAGGGGAAGGATGAAAGTAGATGTGGGAGACTGGGGGAGCGAGGGAGCAGGGAGAGAGAGATGAAAGGGAATGAGAGGGAGGAGGGAGGGGATGAACGGAGAGGGAGAGGAGAGGGAGAGGAGAGGTTAGTTGAATAAGTGGGACACTGCAGCAGTGTGACACATCAGCATTCTGGGAGCGTCAAGAGTTGCAAGCACACAAATACACACACAGCTAAACACACACACATATGTACATACACAGGGCAGAAACACAGCTACATACACAGAGAACAGTGTAGAACATGAGCATGGAAATAGAGATATACACTACAGGATACAACTACCGTCTACCCCTACCCCCTACCGTCTACCCCCTACTGCCTACCCCTACCCCCTACAAACTAACCCCTACCCCCTACTGCCTACCCCCTACCCCTACTGTTTACTGGTTTACCGTCTACCTACCCTAAGGCCCTACCGCCTAACCCCTACCCCCTACTGCCTACCCCTACACACACACACAACCTAGCCTAAACCCTACACACAGGCTACAAATCTACCCCTCACACACGCCTCGGGGCCACAGCCCCTGCCCGCACACACACACATTTCTACTCCCTATTTACCCCTGCCTACCCCCTACCGCCCTGCCCCCTACCGTCACCCCCTACCGCCCCCTACCCACTACCCCTAACCCCTACCCCTACTGCCTAGCACCCTACCCCTAACCCCTACCTCCTTACCCCTAACCCCTACCCCTACCGGTCACTCCCTACTTCCCTTTACACCCTACTCTGTCACTTAACCTCTACCGTCACCTCTACCGCCTACCCCACCCCCCCCTACCGTCCACCCTCTACCGCCCTACTTCCTACCACCTACCCCATGCCTACCTCCTACTCCTAACCACCTAACCCCTACCCCACCCACCCCTACCCCATACCCCTATCTCATACCGCATACCCTCAGCTCCCATACCCCCTACCGCCACCTCTTCAAATACCCCTACCCCATACCCCCTACCCCATACCCCTACCGCATACCGCCACCTCTTACCATATACCCCCTACCCCATACCACTAACCCTACCCCCCTGCCCCATACCCCCTACACGCCTACCTCTTACCTCTTACCATATACCCCTACCCCATACCACCTAACCCCTACCCCCTACCCCATACCCCCTACCCCCTTGCCCCTACACTTCTACCTCCATACATATACCCCCTATCCCCATACATACCTACCGCCTACCTCTTCACTATTTCCCCTACCCCCTAACCCCGAACCCCACCTAACCCCCTACACTTAGGACACTATGTCCTGAACACACCTCCCCCACAACACATTGTCCCTAGCAACAGGCCAGAAACACAGAGAGATAAATTGCTGACACTACGTCCTGAACTACACTCACATTGTCCCTAAACAGACCAGAAACACACCCCTACAACACATTGTCCCTAGCAACAGACAGAAACACAGAGAGATAAATCGCTGACATACTTCCTGAACACACACATTTGTCCCTAGCAACAGACCAGAAACACAGAGAGATAAATCGCTGACATACTTCCCTGAACACACCCCAACACATTGTCCCTAGCAACAGACCAGAAACACAGAGAGATAAATTTATGACACTACGCTGAACACCACAACACATTGTCCCTAGCAACAGACCAAGAAACACAGAGATAAATCGCTGATACTACGCCTGAACACTTCCCACAACACATTGTCCCTAGCAACAGACCAGAAACACAGAGAGATAAATCGCTGATACTACGTCCTGAACACCCCCCTACAACACTGATAATCACTGCAGTTTAGACTGCTGCAATCACCGCAGTTTAGACTGCTAATCACTACTGCTAATCACTGCAGTTTAGACTGCTGCTAATCACTGCTAATCACTGCTAATCACTGCAGTTTAGACTGCTGATAATCACTGCAGTTTAGACTGCTGTAATCACTGCTAATCACTGCAGTTTAGACTGCGGCAATCACTGCTAATCACTGCTAATCACTGCAGTTTAGACTGCTGATAATCACTGCAGTTTAGACTGTCAAGCAATCACTACAGTTTAGACTGCTGCTAATCACTGCAGTTTTTAGACTGCTGATAATCACTGCAGTTTAGACTGCTGATAATCACTGCAGTTTAGACTGCTGCTAATCACTACAGTTTAGACTCCTGTAATCACTACAGTTTTTTTTTTAGACTGCTGCTAATCACTGCAGTTTAGACTGCTGATAATCACTGCAGTTTAGACTGCTGCTAATCACTGCAGTTTAGACTGCTGATAATCACTGCAGTTTAGACTGCTGCTAATCACTGCAGTTTAGACTGCTGCTAATTACTGCAGTTTAGACTGCTGCTAATCACTGCTAATCACTGCAGTTTAGACTGCTGCTAATTACTGCAGTTTAGACTGCTGCTAATCACTGCAGTTTAGACTGCTGCTAATTACTGCAGTTTGGACTGCTGCTAATCACTGCTAATCACTGCAGTTTAGACTGCTGCTAATTACTGCAGTTTAGACTGCTGCTAATTACTGCAGTTTAGACTGCTGCTAATCACTGCTAATCACTGCAGTTTAGACTGCTGCTAATTACTGCAGTTTAGACTGCTGCTAATCACTGCAGTTTAGACTGTTGCCAATCACTGCAGTTTACACTGCTGCTAATCACTGCAGTTTAGACTGCTGATAATCACTGATAATCACTGCAGTTTAGACTGCTGCTAATCACTGCAGTTTAGACTGCTGATAATCACTGCAGTTTAGTCTGCTGCTAATCACTGCAGTTTAGACTGCTGCTAATCACTGCAGTTTAGACTGCTGCTAATCACTGCAGTTTAGTCTGCTGCTAATCACTGCAGTTTAGACTGCTGCTAATCACTGCAGTTTAGACTGCTGCTAATCACTGCTAATCACTGCAGTTTAGACTGCTAATCACTGCAGTTTAGTCTGCTGCTAATCACTGCAGTTTAGACTGCTGCTAATCACTGCAGTTTAGACTGCTGCTAATCACTGCTAATCACTGCAGTTTAGACTGCTGCTAATCATTGCTAATCACTGCAGTTTACACTGCTGCTAATCACTGCTAATCACTGCAGTTTACACTGCTGCTAATCACTGCAGTTTAGACTGCTGCTAATCACTGCAGTTTACACTGCTGCTAATCACTGACAATCACTGCAGTTTAATTAGTCTGCTGCTAATCCCTGCAGTTTAGACTCGTTGCTAATCACTGCAGTTTACACTGCTGCTAATCACTGCTAATCACTGCAGTTTAGACTGTTGCAATCACTGCAGTTTAGACTGCTGCTAATCACTGATAATCACTGCAGTTTAGACTGTTGCTAATCACTGCAGTTTACACTGCTAATCACTGCCAATCACTGCTAATCACTGCAGTTTAGACTGCTGCTAATTACTGCAGTTTAGACTGCTGCTAATCACTGCTAATCACTGCAGCTTAGACTGCTGCTAATTACTGCTAATCACTGCAGTTTAGACTGCTGCTAATCACTGCAATTTAGACTGCTAATCACCGCAGTTTAGACTGCTGCTAATTACTGCTAATCACTGCAGTTTAGTCTGCTGCTAATCACTGCAGTTTAGACTGCTGCTAATCACTGCTAATCACTGCAGTTTAGACTGCTGCTAATTACTGCAGTTTAGACTGCTGCTAATCACTGCAGTTTAGACTGCTGCTAATTACTGCAGTTTAGACTGCTGCTAATCACTGCTAATCACTGCAGTTTAGACTGCTGCTTACTGCAGTTTAGACTGCTGCTAATTACTGCAGTTTAGACTGCTGCTAATCACTGCTAATCACTGCAGTTTAGACTGTTGCCAATTACTGCAGTTTAGACTGCTGCTAATCACTGCAGTTTAGACTGCTGCTAATCACTGCAGTTTAGACTGCTGCTAATCAATGCAGTTTGACTGCTGCTAATCACTGCAGTTTTACTGCTGCTAATCACTGCAGTTTAGTCTGCTGCTAATCACTGCAGTTTAGACTAAGCACCTAATCACTGCAGCTTAGACTGCTGCTAATCACTGCTAATCACTGCAGTTTAGACTGCTGCTAATCATTGCTAATCACTGCAGTTTACACTGCTGCTAATCACTCACTAATCACTGCAGTTTACACTGCTAATCACTGCAGTTTAGACTGCTGCTAATCACTGCAGTTTACACTGCTGCTAATCACTGACAATCACTGCAGTTTAATTAGTCTGCTGCTAATCACTGCAGTTTAGACTGCTGCTAATCACTGCAGTTTACACTGCTGCTAATCACTGCTAATCACTGCAGTTTAGACTGCTGTAATCACTGCAGTTTAGACTGCTGCTAATCACTGATAATCACTGCAGTTTAGACTGCTGCTAATCACTGCAGTTTACACTGCTGCTAATCACTGCCAATCACTGCTAATCACTGCAGTTTAGACTGCTGCTAATTACTGCAGTTTAGACTGCTGCTAATCACTGCTAATCACTGCAGTTTAGAATGCTGCTAATTACTGCTAATCACTGCAGTTTAGACTGCTGCTAATTACTGCAGTTTAGACTGCTGCTAATCACTGCTAATCACTGCTAATCACTGCTAATCACTGCAGTTTAGACTGCTGCTAATTACTGCTAATCACTGCAGTTTAGACTGCTGCTAATCACTGCAGTTTACACTAATCACTGCTGCAGTTTAAATAGTCTGTTGCTAATCACTGAGTTTAATCAATCACTGCAGTTTAGACTGCTGCTAATCACTGCAGTTTACACTGCTGCTAATCACTGATAATCACTGCAGTTTAGACTCTGCTAATCACTGCAGTTTACACTGCTGCTAATCACTGATAATCACTGCAGTTTAGTCTGCTGCTAATCACTGCAGTTTGTGACTGCTGCTAATCACTGCTAATCACTGCAGTTTAGACTGCCTAATCACTGCTAATCACTGTAGTTTAGACTGCTGCTAATCACTGCTAATCACTGCAGTTTAGACTGCTGCAATCACTGCAGTTTAGACTGCTAATCACTGCAGTTTACACTGCTGCTAATCACTGCTAATCACTGCAGTTTAGTCTGCTAATCACTGCAGTTTAGACTGCTGCTAATCACTGCTAATCACTGCAGTTTAGACTGCTGCTAATCACTGCTAATCACTGCAGTTTAGACTGCTGCTAATCACTGCTAATCACTAGTTTAGACTGCTGCTAATCACTGCTAATCACTGCAGCTTAGACTGCTGCAATCACTGCAGTTTAGACTGCTGCTAATCACTGCTAATCACTGTAGTTTAGACTGCTGCTAATCACTGCTAATCACTGCAGTTTAGACTGCTGCTAATCACTGCTAATCACTGCAGTTTAGACTGCTGCAATCACTGCTAATCACTGTGGTTTAGACTGCTGCTAATCACTGCTAATCACTGCAGCTTAGACTGCTGCTAATCACTGCAGTTTAGACTGCTGCTAATCACTGCTAATCACTGTAGTTTAGACTGCTGCTAATCACTGCTAATCACTGCAGTTTAGACTCCTGCTAATCACTGCAGTTTAGACTGCTGCTAATCACTGCTAATCACTGCAGTTTAGACTGCTGCTAATCACTGCAGTTTAGACTGCTGATAATCACTGCAGTTTAGTCTGCTGCTAATTACTGCAGTTTAGACTGCTGCTAATCACTGCAGTTTAGACTGCTGCTAATCACTGCTAATCACTGCAGTTTAGACTGCTAATCACTGCAGTTTAGACTGCTGCTAATCACTGCTAATCACTGCAGTTTAGACTGCTGTTACAATCACTGCAGTTTAGACTGCTGAGTAATCACTGCTAATCACTGCAGTTTGTTTACTGCTGCTAATCACTGGGAAGTTTACACTGCTGATAATCACTGCAGTTTGTACTGCTGCTAATCATGCAATCACTGCAGTTTAGACTGCTGCTAATCACTGCAGTTTAGACTGTTGCTAATCACTGCAGTTTAGACTGCTGCTAATCACTGCTAATCACTGCAGTTTAGACTGTTGCTAATCACTGCAGTTTAGACTGCTGCTAATCACTGCAGTTTAGACTGTTGCTAATCACTGCAGTTTACACTGCACCAGGAATCATTCATTAATATTACAGTCAATACTCTATAACAGGTGTTAGTGGTCAAAGATGAGAGAATGAGAGATTCTAGGTTGTCTCTCCTGGTTTGGTAAAACAACCCTTTTCTACAGATATATAATACTACACCATACAGGTATATAATACTACACCATGCAGATATATAATACTACACCATACAGATATATAATACTACACCACACAGATATATAATACTACACCATACATATATATATATAATACTACACCATACAGATATATAATACTACTATACAGATATATAATACTACACCATACAGATATATAATACTACACCACACAGATATATATAACTACACCATACAGATATATATACTACACCATGCAGATATATAATACTACACCATACAGATATATAATACTACACCACACAGATATATAATACTACACCATACAGATATATAATACTACACCATACAGATATATAATACTACACCATGCAGATATATAATATACACCATGCAGATATATAATACTACACCATATATAATAATACTCCATACAGATATATAATACTACACCATATATAATACTACACCATATATAATACTACACCATACAGATATATAATACTACAGCATATATTACTACACCATACAGATATATAATACTACACCATACAGATATATATAATACTACAACATATATAATACTACACCATATATAATACTACACCATATATAGTACTACACCATATATAATACTACACCATATATAATACTACACCATACAGATATATAATACTACACCATATATAATACTACACCATATATAATACTACACCATACAGATATATAATACTACAGCATATATAATACTACACCATACAGATATATAATACTACACCATACAGATATATAATACTACACCATATATAATACTACACCATATATAATACTACACCATACAGATATATAATACTACACCATACAGATATATAATACTACAGCATATATAATACTACACCATACAGATATATAATACTACACCATACAGATATATAATACTACAGCATATATAATACTACTCCATACAGATATATAATACTACACCATACAGATATATAATACTACACCATATATAATAATACACCATACAGATATATAATACTACAGCATATATAATACTACACCATACAGATATATAATACTACACCATACACATATATAATACTACACCATACAGATATATAATACTACACCATAAATAATAATACACCATACAGATATAATACTACACCATATATAATACTACACCATACAGATATATAATACTACACCATGCAGATATATAATACTACACCATATAATAATACTCCATACAGATATATATAATACTACACCATACATATATATAATACTACACCATATATAATAATACTCCCATACAGATGGTAATACTACAGCATATATATAATACACCATACAGATATATAATACTACACCATACAGATATATAATACTACACCATACAGATATATAATACTACAGCATATATAATAATACACCATACAGATATATAATACTACACCATACAGATATATAATACTACAGCATATATAATACTACACCATACAGATATATAATACTACACCATATAGATATATAATACTACAGCATATATAATACTACTCCATACAGATATATAATACTACACCATACAGATATATAATACTACACCATATATAATACTACACCATACAGATATATAATACTACACCATATATAATACTACACCATATATAATACTACACCATACAGATATATAATACTACACCATACAGATATATAATACTACAGCATATATAATAATACACCATACAGATATATAATACTACACCATATATAATACTACACCATACAGATATATAATACTACACCATACAGATATATAATACTACACCATATATAATACTACACCATACAGATATATAATACTACACCATGCAGATATATAATACTACACCATATATAATAATACTCACCATACAGATATATAATACTACACATACAGATATATAATACTACAGCATATATAATACTACACCACACAGATGTATAATACTACACTATACAGATATATAATACTACACCATACAGATATATAATACTACACCATACAGATATATAATACTACACCATACAGATATATAATACTACACCATGCAGATATATAATACTACACCATATATAAAAATACACCATACAGATATATAATACTACACCATATATAATACTACACATACAGATATATAATACTACACCATATATAATACTACACATACAGATATATAATACTACACCATACAGATATATAATACTACACCATACAGATGTATAATACTACACCATATATAATACTACACCATACAGATATATAATACTACACCATACAGATATATAATACTACACCATACAGATATATAATACTACACCATACAGATATATAATACTACACCACACAGATATATATACTACACCATACAGATATATAATACTACACCATGCAGATATATAATACTACACCATACATATATATATAATAATACACCATACAGATATATAATACTACAACATATATAATACTACACCATTCAGATATATAATACACAACATATATATACTACACCATACAGATATATAATACTACACCATATATAATACTACACCATACAGATATATAATACTACACCATATATAATACTACACCATACAGATATATAATACTTCACCATACAGATATATAATACTACAACATATATAATACTACACCATACAGATATATAATACTACACCATACAGATATATAATACTACAACATATATAATACTACACCATACAGATATATAATACTACAACATATATAATACTACACCATACAGATATATAATACTACACCATATATAATACTACACCATACAGATATATAATACTTCACCATACAGATATATAATACTACAACATATATAATACTACACCATACAGATATATAATACTACACCATACAGATATATAATACTACAACATATATAATACTACACCATACAGATATATAATACTACAACATATATAATACTACACCATACAGATATAATACTACACCATACAGATATATAATACTACAACATATATAATACTACACCAAACAGATATATAATACTACACCATAAATAATAATACACCATACAGATATATAATACTACACCATATATAATACTACACCATACAGATATATAATACTACACCATACAGATATATAATACTACACCATATAATACTACACCATACAGATATATAATACTACACCATACAGATATATAATACTACACCATATATAATACTACACCATACAGATATACAATACTACACCATACAGATATATAATACTACACCATACAGATATATAATACTACACCATACAGATATACAATACTACACCATACAGATATATAATAATACACCATACAGATATATAATACTACACCATGCAGATATATAATACTACACCATACAGATCATAATACTACACTATATATAATACTACGCCTATATATAATACACACCATACAGATATAATACTACACCATATATAATACTACACCATACAGATATATAATACTACACCATACAGATATATAATACTACACCATACATATATATAATACTACACCATACAGATATATAATACTACACCATATATAATACTACACCATACAGATATATAATACTACACCATACAGATATATAATAATACAGCATATATAATACTACACCATACAGATATATAATACTACACCATATAGATATATAATACTACAGCATATATAATACTACTCCATACAGATATATAATACTACACCATACAGATATATAATACACCATATATAATACTACACCATACAGATATATAATACTACACCATATATAATACTACACCATATATAATACTACACCATACAGATATATAATACTACACCATACAGATATATAATACTACAGCATATATAATAATACACCATACAGATATATAATACTACACCATATATAATACTACACCATACAGATATATAATGCTACACCATACAGATATATAATACTACACCATATATAATACTACACCATACAGATATATAATACTACACCATGCAGATATATAATACTACACCATATATAATAATACTCCATACAGATATATAATACTACACCATACAGATATATAATACTACAGCATATATAATACTACACCACACAGATGTATAATACTACACTATACAGATATATAATACTACACCATACAGATATATAATACTACACCATACAGATATATAATACTACACCGTATACAGATATATAATACTACACCATGCAGATATATAATACTACACCATATATAATAATACACCATACAGATATATATACTACACCATATATAATACTACACCATACAGATATATAATACTACACCATATATAATACTACACCATACAGATATATAATACTACACCATACAGATATATAATACTACACCACACAGATGTATAATACTACACCATATATACTACTACACCATACAGATATATAATACTACACCATACAGATATATAATACTACACCATACAGATATATAATACTACACCATACAGATATATAATACTACACCACAGATATATAATACTACACCATACAGATATATAATACTACACCATGCAGATATATAATACTACACCATACATATATATATAATAATACACCATACAGATATATAATACTACAACATATATAATACTACACCATTCAGATATATAATACTACAACATATATAATACTACACCATACGGATATATAATACTACACCATATATAATACTACACCATACAGGATAATATAATACTACACCATATATAATACTACACCATACAGATATATAATATTCACCATACAGATATATAATGCTACAACATATATATTACTACACCATACAGATATATAATACTACACCATACAGATATATATAATACTACAACATATATAATACTACACCATACAGATATATAATACTACAACATATATAATACTACACCATACAGGATATATACCATACTACTACCATATATAATACTACAAACATACAGATATATAATACTTCACCATACAGATATATAATACTACAACATATATAATACTACACCATACAGATATATACTACACCATACAGATATATAATACTACAACATATAATACTTACACCATACAGATATATAATACTACAACATATATAATACTACACCATACAGATATATAATACTACACCATACAGATATATACAATACTACAACATATATAATACTACACCAAACAGATATATAATACACCATAAATAATAATACACCATACAGATATAATACTACACCATATATAATACTACACCATACAGATATATAATACTACACCATACAGATATATAATACTACACCATATATAATACTACACCATACAGATATATAATACTACCATACAGATATATAATACTACACCATATATAATACTACCATACAAGATATACAATACTACACCATACAGATATATAATACTACACCATACAGATATATAATACTACACCATACAGATATACAATACTACACCATACAGATGATATAATACACACCATACAGATATAATACTACACCATGCAGATATATAATACTACACCATACAGATCTATAATACACTATATATAATACTACGCCATATATAATACTACACCATACAGATATATAATACTACACCATATATATAATACTACACCATACAGATATATATACTACACCATACAGATATATAAATACTACCACCATACATATATATAATACTACACCATACAGATATATAATACTACACCATATATAATACTGCACCATACAGATATATAATATACACCAACACAGATATATAATACTACACCATACAGATATATAATACTACACCATATAGATATATAATACTACACCATACAGATATATAATACTACTCCTGTCCTCTAAAACTGTACTCCAGAGACTAAGGGAGGCATTTTCCACACTTGTTCAGTATACACAAGGAGACACACGTCTCCTTTGATGTTGTGCCCTGCTATTACTCATAGTTTGCTGGAGGAAAATGTTGCCCTAAAACTATAACCTTCCTCTCTTACAGTAGCACTGAGTTCAGGCCAGGCAGCCCTGGATATACCAGAGTACAAGAGAGAGAGAGAGGAGGGGAGAGGAGGGGAGAGAGGGAGGAAAGGAGAGGAGAGGAGTTGAGGAGGGGAGGAGGAGAGGAGGGGTGAGGAGAGGAGAGGTGAGGAGAGGAGAGGAGAGGAGAGCAGAGGAGAGGAGAGGAGAGGAGAGGAGAGGGAGAGGAGAGGGAGAGGAGAGGAGAGGGAGGAAAGGAGAGAGATGGGAGGGGAGGAAAGGAGAGGAGAGGAGAAGAGAAGAGAAGAGGGGAGATGAGAAAGAGGAGAAGAGAAGAGGGGAGGTGAGAAAGGAGAGGAGAGGAGAGGAGAGGGTGGGAAAAGAGAGGAGAGGAGAAGAGAGGAGAGGAGAGAAGAGGAGAGGAGAGGAGAGGAGAGGAGAGGAGAGGAGAGGAGAGGAGAGGAGAGGAGAGTGCTGCCAAAACACACAGAGTGGTATGGCATGGTGGTATCCTGTACAAAACATCCCAGTGTGTGGGTAACAGTGCAATACTGTCTCTAGTGGACAGATGGTGGAACTGGAACCACAGCTCTGACTGCAAGCATGGCCCACATTCACATCCAGCATAACAGGTACACACACACACACAAACACACACACACACACACACACACACACACACACACACACACACACACACACACACACACACACACACACACAGCAATAAAAAGCCAGTCAACTCTGGAGGACCAATAAATACTACCTGGGAGGGTATCAACAAGACTGTTATATACTGACTGTTATATACTGACTAGGAGGGTATCAACCAGACTGTTATATACTGTCTGTTATATACTGTCTGTTATATACTGTCTGTTATATACTGTCTGTTATATACTGACTGTTATATACTGACTGTTATATACTGTCTAGAGGGTATCAAACCAGACTGTTATATACTGTCTAGAGGGTATCAACCAGACTGTTATATACTGTCTAGGAGGGTATCAACCAGACTGTTATATACTGTCTTGGAGGGTATCAACCAGACTGTTATATACTGACTGTTATATACTGACTAGAGGGTATCAACCAGACTGTTATATACTGTCTGTTATATACTGACTGTTATATACTGACTAGGAGGGTATCAACCAGACTGTTATATACTGTCTAGGAGGGTATCAACTAGACTGTTATATACTGACTGTTATATACTGACTGTTATATACTGACTAGGAGGGTATCAACCAGACTGTTATATACTGACTGTTATATACTGTCTAGGAGGGTATCAACCAGACTGTTATATACTGACTGTTATATACTGTCTAGGAGGGTATCAACCAGACTGTTATATACTGACTGTTATATACTGTCTGTTATATACTGACTGTTATATACTGTCTAGGAGGGTATCAACCAGACTGTTATATACTGTCTAGGAGGGTATCAACCAGACTGTTATATACTGACTAGGAGGGTATCAACCAGACTGTTATATACTGTCTGTTATATACTGACTGTTATATACTGACTAGGAGGGTATCAACCAGACTGTTATATACTGACTAGGAGGGTATCAACCAGACTGTTATATACTGACTAGGAGGGTATCAACCAGACTGTTATATACTGTCTAGGAGGGTATCAACCAGACTGTTATATACTGTCTAGAGGGTATCAACCAGACTGTTATATACTGACTGTTATATACTGTCTGTTATGTACTGTCTGTTATATACTGACTAGGAGGGTATCAACCAGACTGTTATATACTGTCTAGGAGGGTATCAACCAGACTGTTATATACTGTCTAGGAGGGTATCAACCAGACTGTTATATACTGTCTAGGAGGGTATCAACCAGACTTTTTATATACTGACTGTTTATATACTGACTGTTATATACTGTCTGTTATATACTGTCTAGGAGGGTATCAACCAGACTGTTATATACTGTCTAGAGGATATCAACTAGACTGTTATATACTGTCTAGGAGGGTATCAACCAGACTGTTATATACTGTCTAGGAGGGTATCAACCAGACTGTTATATACTGTCTAGGAGGGTATCAACCAGACTGTTATATACTGTCTAGGAGGGTATCAACCAGACTGTTATATACTGACTAGGAGGGTATCAACCAGACTGTTATATACTGTCTGTTATATACTGTCTAGGAGGGTATCAACCAGACTGTTATATACTGACTAGGAGGGTATCAACCAGACTGTTATATACTGTCTAGAGGGTATCAACCAGACTGTTATATACTGTCTAGAGGGTATCAACCAGACTGTTATATACTGTCTAGGAGGGTATCAACCAGACTGTTATATACTGTCTGTTATATACTGTCTAGAGGGTATCAACTAGACTGTTATATACTGACTGTTATATACTGTCTAGGAGGGTATCAACCAGACTGTTATATACTGACTGTTATATACCCAGACTAGGAGGGTATCAACCAGACTGTTATATACTGTCTAGAGGGTATCAACCAGACTGTTATATACTGTCTAGGAGGGTATCAACCAGACTGTTATATACTGTCTGTTATATACTGTCTAGGAGGGTATCAACCAGACTGTTATATACTGACTAGGAGGGTATCAACCAGACTGTTATATACTGTCTAGAGGGTATCAACCAGACTGTTATATACTGTCTAGAGGGTATCAAACCAGACTGTTATATACTGTCTGTTATATACTGTCTAGAGGGTATCAACCAGACTGTTATATACTGTCTGTTATATACTGACTAGAGGGTATCAACCAGACTGTTATATACTGTCTAGGGAGGGTATCAACCAGACTGTTATATACTGTCTGTTATATACTGTCTAGGAGGGTATCAACCAGACTGTTATATACTGACTAGGAGTGGTATCAACCAGACTGTTATATACTGTCTAGGAGGGTATCAACCAGACTGTTATATACTGTCTAGGAGGGTATCAACCAGACTGTTATATACTGTCTGTTATATACTGTCTAGGAGGTATCAAATCAGACTGTTATATACTGACTGTTATATACTGTCTAGGAGGGTATCAACCAGACTGTTATATACTGACTGTTATATACTGACTAGGAGGGTATCAACCAGACTGTTATATACTGTCTAGGAGGTATCAACCAGACTGTTATATACTGTCTAGGATTTGTATCAAATCCAGACTGTTATATACTGTCTAGGAGGGTATCAACCAGACTGTTATATACTGTCTGTTATATACTGTCTAGAGGGTATCAAATCCAGACTGTTATATACTGACTAGAGGGTATCAACCAGACTGTTATATACAGTCTGAGGAGGGTATCAACCAGACTGTTATATACTGTCTAGGAGGGTATCAACCAGACTGTTATACTGTCTAGGAGGGTATCAACCAGACTGTTATATACTGTCTAGGAGGGTATCAACCAGACTGTTATATACTGTCTGTTATATACTGTCTAGGGAGGGTATCAACCAGACTGTTATATACTGACTAGGAGGGTATCAACCAGACTGTTATATACTGTCTATGAGGGTATCAAATCCAGACTGTTATATACTGTCTAGGGTGGGTATCAACCAGACTGTGCTATATACTGTCTGTTATATACTGTCTAGGAGGGTATCAACCAGACTGTTATATACTGACTAGGAGGGTATCAACCAGACTGTTATATACTGACTAGGAGGGTATCAACCAGACTGTTTATATACTGACTAGGAGGGTATCAACCAGACTGTTATATACTGTCTAGGAGGGTATCAACCAGACTGTTATAGACTGACTGTTATATACTGTCTAGAGGGTATCAACCAGACTGTTATATACTGTCTAGGAGGGTATCAACCAGACTGTTATATACTGACTGTTATATACTGACTAGAGGGTATCAACCAGACTGTTATATACTGTCTGTTATATACTGACTAGAGGGGTATCAACCAGACTGTTATATACTGTCTGTTATATACTGACTAGGAGGGTATCAACAGACTGTTATATACTGTCTGTTATATACTGACTAGGAGGGTATCAAAACCAGACTGTTATATACTGACTGTTATATACTGTCTAGGAGGGTATCAAACCAGACTGTTATATACTGACTAGGGAGGGTATCAACTAGATGTTATATACTGTCTAGGAGGGTATCAACCAGACTGTTATATACTGACTAGAGGGTATCAACCAGACTGTTATATACTGTCTGTTATATACTGACTAGGAGGGTATCAACCAGACTGTTATATACTGACTGTTATATACTGTCTAGGGAGGGTATCAACCAGACTGTTATATACTGACTAGGAGGGTATCAACCAGACTGTTATATACTGACTAGGAGGGTATCAAATCAGACTGTTATATACTGTCTAGGAGGGTATCAACCAGACTGTTATATACTGTCTAGGAGGGTATCAACCAGACTGTTATATACTGTCTAGGAGGGTATCAACCAGACTGTTATATACTGACTAGAGGGTATCAACCAGACTGTTATATACTGACTAGAGGGTATCAACCAGACTGTTATATACTGACTAGGAGGGTATCAACCAGACTGTTATATACACGACTGTTATATACTGTCTAGAGGGTATCAACCAGACTGTTATACTGTCTAGGAGGGTATCAACCAGACTGTTATATACTGTCTAGGAGGGTATCAATCCAGACTGTTATATACTGTCTAGAGGGTATCAACCAGACTGTTAGTATACTGTCTAGGAGGTATCAAACAGACTGTTATATACTGTCTGTTATATACTGTCTAGGAGGGTATCAACCAGACTGTTATATACTGTCTGTTATATACTGTCTAGGAGGGTATCAACCAGACTGTTATATACTGTCTGTTATATACTGTCTAGAGGGTATCAACCAGACTGTTATATACTGTCTAGGAGGAGTATCAACCAGACTGTTATATACTGTCTGTTATATACTGTCTAGGAGGGTATCAACCAGACTGTTATATACTGTCTAGGAGTGGGTATCAACAGACTGTTATATACTGTCTAGAGGTATCAACCAGACTGTTATATACTGTCTAGGAGGGTATCAACCAGACTGTTATATACTGACTGTTATATACTGACTAGGAGGGTATCAACCAGACTGTTATATACTGTCTAGGAGGGTATCAACCAGACTGTTATATACTGTCTAGGAGGGTATCAACCAGACTGTTATATACTGTCTGGAGGGTATCAACCAGACTGTTATATACTGTCTAGGAGGGTATCAAACTAGACTGTTATATACTGACTGTTATATACTGACTAGGAGGTATCAAACAGACTGTTATATACTGACTAGGAGGGTATCAACCAGACTGTTATATACTGACTGTTATATACTGTCTAGGAGGGTATCAAATCCAGACTGTTATATACTGTCTAGGAGGGTATCAACCAGACTGTTATATACTGTCTAGGAGGGTATCAACCAGACTGTTATATACTGACTGTTATATACTGTCTAGGGGAGGGTATCAACCAGACTGTTATATACTGTCTAGGAGGGTATCAACCAGACTGTTATATACTGACTGTTATATACTGACTGTTATATACTGTCTAGAGGGTATCAACCAGACTGTTATATACTGTCTAGAGGGTATCAACCAGACTGTTATATACTGTCTATGAGGGTATCAACCAGACTGTTATATACTGTCTGTTATATACTGTCTAGGAGGGTATCAACCAGACTGTTATATACTGACTGTTATATACTGTCTAGAGGGTATCAACCAGACTGTTTATACTGTCTAGGAGGGTATCAACCAGACTGTTATATACTTGTTTACTGTATATATACTGACTAGGAGGGTATCAACCAGACTGTTATATACTGTCTAGGAGGGTATCAACAGACTGTTATATACTGTCTAGGGAGGGTATCAACCAGACTGTTATATACTGTCTAGGAGGGTATCAACCAGACTGTTATATACTGACTGTTATATACTGTCTAGGAGGTATCAACCAGACTGTTATATACTGACTAGGAGGGTATCAACCAGACTGTTATATACTGTCTAGGAGGTATCAACCAGACTGTTATATACTGACTAGGAGGGTATCAACCAGACTGTTATATACTGTCTAGGGAGGGGTATCAACCAGACTGTTATATACTGTCTGTTATATACTGTCTAGGAGGGTATCAACCAGACTGTTATATACTGACTGTTATATACTGACTGTTATATACTGACTAGGAGGGTATCAACCAGACTGTTATATAACTGACTAGGAGGGTATCAACAGACTGTTATACTGACTAGGAGGGTATCAACCAGACTGTTATATACTGACTGTTATATACTGTCTAGGAGGTATCAACCAGACTGTTATATACTGTCAGGGAGGTATCAACTAGACTGTTATATACTGTCTAGGAGGGTATCAACCCAGACTGTTATATACTGTCTAGGAGGGTATCAGCCAGACTGTTATATACTGTCTAGGAGGGTATCAGCCAGACTGTTATATACTGTCTGTTATATACTGTCTAGGAGGGTATCAATAACCAGACTGTTATATACTGTCTGTTATGTACTGTCTAGAGGAGGGTATCAACCAGACTGTTATATACTGTCTGTTATATACTGTCTAGGAGGGTATCAACCAGGGCTGTTATATACTGTCTAGGAGGGTATCAACCAGACTGTTATATACTGTCTGTTATATACTGTCTAGGAGGTATCAACCAGACTGTTATATACTGTCTAGGAGGGTATCAACCAGACTGTTATATACTGTCTAGGAGGGTATCAACCAGACTGTTATATACTGTCTAGGAGTATCAAACCAGACTGTTATATACTGACTGTTATATACTGACTAGGAGGTATCAACCAGACTGTTATACTGTCTAGGGAGGGTATCAACCAGACTGTTATATACTGTTTCCAGGAGGGGTATCAACCAGACTGTTATATACTGTCTAGGAGGGTATCAACCAGACTGTTATATACTGTCTAGGAGGGTATCAACCAGACTGTTATATACTGACTGTTATATACTGACTAGGAGGTATCAACCAGACTGTTATATACTGACTAGGAGGGTATCAACCAGACTGTTATATACTGACTGTTATATACTGTCACAGGAGGTATCAGCCAGACTGTTATATACTGTCTAGGAGGGTATCAACCAGACTGTTATATACTGTCTAGGAGGTATCAACCAGACTGTTATATACTGACTGTTATATACTGTCTAGGAGGTATCAACCAGACTGTTATATACTGTCTAGGAGGTATCAACCAGACTGTTATATACTGACTGTTATATACTGACTGTTATATACTGTCTAGGAGGTATCAGCCAGACTGTTATATACTGTCTAGGAGGGTATCAACCAGACTGTTATATACTGTCTATGAGGTATCAACCAGACTGTTATATACTGTCTGTTATATACTGTCTAGGAGGGTATCAACCAGACTGTTATATACTGACTGTTATATACTGTCTAGGAGTCAACCAGACTTATATATACTGTCTGGGGAGGTATCAACCAGACTGTTATATACTGACTGTTATATACTGACTAGGAGGGTATCAACCAGACTGTTATATACTGTCTAGGGAGGGTATCAACCAGACTGTTATATACTGTCTAGGAGGTATCAGCAGACTGTTATATACTGTCTAGGAGGGTATCAACCAGACTGTTATATACTGACTGTTATATACTGTCTCGAGGAGGGTATCAACCAGACTGTTATATACTGACTAGGAGGGTATCAACCAGACTGTTTATATACTGTCTAGGAGGGTATCAACCAGACTGTTATATACTGACTAGGAGGGTATCAACCAGACTGTTATATACTGTCTAGAGGGTATCAACCAGACTGTTATATACTGTCTGTTATATACTGTCTAGGAAGGTATCAACCAGACTGTTATATACTGACTGTTATATACTGACTGTTATATACTGACTAGGAGGGTATCAACCAGACTGTTATATACTGACTAGGAGGGTATCAACCAGACTGTTATATACTGACTAGGAGGGTATCAACCAGACTGTTATATACAGACTGTTATATACTGACTAGGAGGGTAGCAAAAGACTGTTATATACTGTCTGTTATATACTGTCTAGGAGGGTATCAACCAGACTGTTATATACTGTCTGTTATACTGTCTAGGAGGGTATCAACCAGACTGTTATATACCTGACTGTTATATACTGTCTAGGAGGGTATCAACCAGACTGTTATATACTGACTGTTATATACTGTCTGGAGGTATCAACCAGACTGTTATATAGTGTCTAGGAGGGTATCAACCAGACTGTTATATACTGACTGTTATATACTGTCTAGGAGGGTATCAACCAGACTGTTATATACTGTCTAGAGGGTATCAACCAGACTGTTATATACTGTCTAGGAGGGTATCAACAGACTGTTATATACTGACTAGGAGGGTATCAACCATTGTTATATACTGACTGTTATATACTGTCTGGGAGGGTATCAACCAGACTGTTATATACTGACTCTATATACTGTCTAGGAGGGTATCAAATCCAGACTGTTATATCCATTATATGACCAGTACACCTCTCCATTATATATACCATTACTGACCAGTACACCTCTCCATTATATAGACCATTACTGACCAGTACACTTCTCCATTATATAGACCATTACTGACCAGTACACCTCTCCATTATATAGACCATTAATACAAGTACACCCTCTCCATTACATATACCATTACTGACCAGTACACCTCTCCATTACATATACCATTACTGACCAGTACACCTCTCATTACTGACCAGTACACTTCTCCATTATAGAACATTACTGATTCAGTACACCTCTCCATTATATAGACCATTACTGACCAGTACACCTCTCCATTATATATACCATTACTGACCAGTACACCTCTCAATATATAGACCATTACCCCGAACCAGTACACTCTCCATTATATAGACCATTACTGACCAGTACACCTCTACATTATATACCATTACTGACCAGTAGACCTCTCATTATATATACCATTACTGACCAGTAGACCTCTCCATTATATAGACCATTACTGACCAGTACACCTCTCCATTATATAGACCATTACTGACCAGTACACCTCTCCATTATATATACCATTACTGACCAGTACACCTCTCCATTATATAGACCATTACTGACCAGTACACCTCTCCACCATATATACCATTACTGACCAGTACACCTCTCCATTACATATACCATTACTGACCAGTGCACCTCTCCATTACTGACCAATGAACCTCTCCATTATATATATACCATTACTGACCAGTACACCTCTCCATTATATAGACCATTACTGACCAGAGTACACCTCTCCATTATATATACCATTACTGACCAGTACACCTCTCTCCATTACATATACCATTACTGACCAGTACACCTCTCCATTACTGACCAGTACATTCTCCATTATATAGAACATTACTGACCAGTCACACTCTCCATTATATATACCATTACTGACCAGTACACCTCTCTCATTATATAGACCATTACTGACCAGTACACCTCTCCATTATATATACCATTACTGACCAGTACACCTCTCCATTATATAGACCATTACTGACCAGTACACCTCTCCATTATAAAGACATTACTGACCAGACCTCTCCATTATATAGACCAGTAGACCTCTCCATTATATAGACCATTACTGACCAGTACACCTCTCCATTATATATACCATTACTGACCAGTAGACCTCTCCATTATATATACCATTACTGACCAGTACACCTCTCCATTATATATACCATTACTGACCAGTAGACCTCTCCATTATATATACCATTACTGACCAGTAGACCTCTCCATTATAGACCATTACTGACCAGTACACTTCCACATATATACCATTACCCCACCAGTACACCTCTCCATTATAGACCATTACTGACCAGTACACCTCTCCATTATATATACCATTACTGACCAGTACACCTCTCCATTACATATACCATTACTGACCAGTACACCTCTCCATTACTGACCCAGTAGACCTCTCCATTGTATATACCATTACTGACCAGTACACCTCTCCATTATATAGACCATTACTGACCAGTACACCTCTCCATTATATAGACCATTACTGACCAGTACACCTCTCCATTATATATACCATTACTGACCAGTACACCTCTCCATTACATATACCATTACTGACCAGTACACTCTCCATTACTGACCAGTACACTTCTCCATTATATAGAACATTACTGACCAGTACACCTCTCCATTACATATACCATTACTGACCAGTACACCTCTCCATTATATAGACCATTACTGACCAGTAGACCTCTCCATTATATATACCATTACTGACCAGTAGACCTCTCCATTATATAGACCATTGACCAGTACACCTCCATTATATAGACCAGTACACCTCTCCATTATATAGACCAGTACACCTCTCCATTATATAGACCAGTACACCCTCTCCATTATATAGACCAGTACACTCTCCATTATATAGACCAGTAGACCTCTCCATTATATAGACCAGTAGACCTCTCCATTATATAGACCAGTACACCTCTCCATTATATAGACCATTACTGACCAGTAGACCTCTCCATTATATAGACCAGTAGACCTCTCCATTATATAGACCAGTACACCTCTCCATTATATAGACCAGTACACTCTCCATTATATAGACCAGTAGACCTCTCCATTATATATACCAGTAGACCTCTCCATTATATAGACCAGTAGACCTCTCCATTACATAGACCATTACTGACCAGTAGACCTCTCCATTATATAGACCAGTAGACCTCTCCATTATATAGACCAGTACACCTTCCATTATATAGACCAGTAGACCTCTCCATTACATAGACCATTACTGACCAGTAGACCTCTCCATTATATAGACCAGTAGACCTCTCCATTACATAGACCATTACTGACCAGTAGACCTCTCCATTATATAGACCAGTAGACCTCTCCATTATATAGACCAGTACACCTCTCCATTACTGACCAGTAGACCTCTCCATTATATAGACCAGTACACCTCTCCATTATATAGACCAGTACACCTCTCCATTATATAGACCAGTAGACCTCTCCATTACATAGACCAGTAGACCTCTCCATTACATAGACCATTACTGACCAGTACACCTCTCCATTATATAGACCAGTACACCTCTCCATTATATAGACCAGTAGACCTCTCCATTATATAGACCAGTAGACCTCTCCATTATATAGACCAGTACACCTCTCCATTATATAGACCAGTACACCTCTCCATTATATAGACCAGTAGACCTCTCCATTACATAGACCATTACTGACCAGTACACTCTCCATTATATAGACCAGTAGACCTCTCCATTATATAGACCAGTAGACCTCTCCATTATATAGACCAGTACACCTCTCCATTATATAGACCAGTAGACCTCTCCATTATATAGACCAGTACCCCTCTCCATTATATAGACCAGTACACCTCTCCATTATATAGACCAGTACACCTCTCCATTATATAGACCAGTACACCTCTCCATTACTGACCAGTAGACCTCTCCATTATATAGACCAGTAGACCTCTCCATTACATAGACCATTACTGACCAGTAGACCTCTCCATTATATAGACCAGTACACCTCTCCATTATATAGACCAGTAGACCTCTCCATTATATAGACCAGACCTCTCCATTATATAGACCAGTACACCTCTCCATTATATAGACCAGTACACCTCTCCATTATATAGACCAGTAGACCTCTCCATTACATAGACCATTACTGACCAGTACACTCTCCATTATATAGACCAGTAGACCTCTCCATTATATAGACCAGTAGACCTCTCCATTATATAGACCAGTACACCTCTCCATTATATAGACCAGTAGACTTCTCCATTATATAGACCAGTACACTCTCCATTATATAGACCAGCAGACCTCTCCATTATATAGACCAGTAGACCTCTCCATTATATATACCATTACTGACCAGTAGACCTCTCCATTATATAGACCAGTACACCTCTCCATTATATAGACCAGTACACCTCTCCATTATATAGACCAGTAGACCTCTCCATTATATAGACCAGTACACCTCTCCATTATATAGACCAGTACACCCTCTCCATTATATAGACCAGTAGACCTCTCCATTATATAGACCAGTACACCTCTCCATTACTGACCAGTACACCTCTCCATTATATAGACCAGTACTGACCTGTAGACCTCTCCATTATATAGACCATTACTGACCTGTAGACCTCTCCATTATATATACCATTACTGACCAGTACACCTCTCCATTATATAGACCAGTACACCTCTCCATTACTGACCAGTAGACCTAGACCTCTCCATTACTGACCAGTAGACCTCTCCATTACTGACCAGTAGACCTCTCCATTACATAGACCATTACTGACCAGTAGACCTCTCCATTATATAGACCATTACTGACCTGTAGACCTCTCCATTATATAGACCATTACTGACCTGTAGACCTCTCCATTATATATACCATTACTGACCAGTACACCTCTCCATTATATAGACCAGTACACCTCTCCATTACTGACCAGTAGACCTCTCCATTACTGACCAGTAGACCTCTCCATTACTGACCAGTAGATTCTCCATTACTGACCAGTAGACCTCTCCATTACATAGACCATTACTGACCTGTAGACCTCTCCATTATATATACCATTACTGACCAGTAGACCTCTCCATTATATAGACCATTACTGACCAGTAGACCTCTCCATTATATATACCATTACTGACCAGTAGACCTCTCCATTATATAGACCATTACTGACCTGTAGACCTCTCCATTATATAGACCATTACTGACCAGTACACCTCTCCATTATATAGACCATTACTGACCTGTAGACCTCTCCATTATATACCATTACTGACCTGTAGACCTCTCCATTATATAGACCATTACTGACCTGTAGACCTCTCCATTATATAGACCATTACTGACCTGTAGACCTCTCCATTAGGCCACATGGTTCTCTGTCTCAGTCAAATCTGTTTAATTAATAGACAGCCAAGAGATACAGTAACAAGGACCAACAGAAACCAGCCCCATGGGGCCTTATTGACCCCGTGTCACAACTATGAAATGGAATCGCTCTTTCGGGGTCAGTGGATGTGTTCCGTGCCGACGGCGTTGGCTCCGGTATCCATGGAGACTCCTGAGTGTTTAATACGTCTCCTACCGACATAAAGAGTAACAAGACACCCTTCCAGTGAGAATACGCACACACACACACACACACACACAGAGAGACAGCAGGCTGATCACTAACGATAGACTGATATATTGGACGTGTGAAAAGGTCCCCAGAGGGTCAGGATATACCATCCTCTGAGTTCTCAATAAATGAACAATTAAACCAGCCACCCGACACTGGGAGAGAACCCTGTGACACTGGGAGAGAACCCTGTGATACTGGGAGAGAACCCGTGATAGAACCCTGTGATACTGGGAGAACCCTGTGGTACTGGGAGAGAACCCGGTGATAGAACCCTGTGATACTGGGAGAGAACCCTGTGACACTGGGAGAGAACCCTGTGATACTGGGAGAGAACCCTGTGATACTGGGAGAGAACCCCGTGATACTGGGAGAGAACCCCATGATACCGGGAGAGAACCCCGTGATACTGGGAGAGAACCCCGTGATACTGGGAGACAACCCTGTGATACTGGGAGAGAACCCTGTGATACTGGGAGAGAACCCCGTGATACTGGGAGAGAACCCTGTGATAGAACCCTGTGATACTGGGGAGAGAACCCTGTGATACTGGGAGACAACCCTGTGATACTGGGAGAGAACCCTGTGATACTGGGAGAGAACCCCGTGATACTGGGAGACAACCCTGTGATACTGGGAGAACCCCGTGATACTGGGAGACAACCTGTGATACTGGGAGAGAACCCCGTGATACTGGGAGAGAGAACCCTGTGATACTGTTGATTCAGTTTTAACCCTGTAACCATGGAGAATTAATGACTAAACTGTTAACCTTTGAGTTGATTCTGTTTTAACCCTGTCCCCAACCTACCAGCATCACCACTATACTAGTCCCTTTCTCCCCCCAAACACACCCCACCCTGTCCCCAACCTACCAGCATCACCACTATACCAGTCCCTCTCTCCCCAAACACACCCTACCCTGTCCCCAACCTACCAGCATCACCACTATACCAGTCCCTCTCTCCCCCAAACACACCCCCTACCCTGTCCCCAACCTACCAACATCACCACTATACCAGTCCCTCTCTCCCCCAAACACACCCTACCCTGTCCCCAACCTACCAGCATCACCACTATACCAGTCCCTCTCTCCCCCAAACACACCCCTACCCTGTCCCCAACCTACCAGCATCACCACTATACCAGTCCCTCTCTCCCCCAAACACACCCTACCCTGTCCCCAACCTACCAGCATCACCACTATACCAGTCCCTCCATCCCTCCGTACCTCTTCTTTCTCTCTCCAGCAGATGAGGAGTTAAAAGCTAATTTGGTAAAAGAGACAGCATGTTGGAGCCAAACACAGATCAATAATGGGATTTAATAAGGACAGCTCTTTTATTCTTTCCTGCGATGGCCGTCCTCTCCTCTCCTCTCCTCTCCTCTCCTCTCCTCTCCTCTCCCTCTCCTCTCCTCTCCTCTCCCTCTCCCTCCCCTCCCCTCCCTCTCCTCTCCTCTCCTCTCCTCTCCTTTCCTCTCCTCTCCCTCTCTCTTTCTCTCTCCTCTCCTCTCCTCTCCTCCCCCTCCTCTCCTCTCCTCTCCCTCTCCTCTCTCCTCTCCTCTCTCCTCCCCTCCCCTCTCCTCTCCCTCCCCCTCCCCTCCACTCCTCTGACACGTCTTCTAATGCACACACACACACTCTCTGTCTAATATGCGAGGGGACTCTAGTGGGTAATTAACTTACAATGATGTTGGACGAGGGATCGAGGGAGAGAGGGAGGAGATGGAGGGAGAGAGGGAAGTGGGGAAGGGATGAGGGAGAGAGGAGGAGATGGAGGAGAGGGGAGGTGGGGAAGGGATGAGGGAGAGAGGAGGAGATGGAGGGAGAGAGGGAGGGGGGAAGGGATGAGGGAGAGAGAGGGAGGAGATGGAGGAGAGAGGGGAGGTGGGGGGAAGGATGAGGGAGAGAGAGGGGAAGAGGGGAATAGATGGATTGATGTAGTAGGACTGTGTTAAACTGCCATGTAATGAAATCTCTCTCTTTGTCCCCAAGTTAGGTGCAGGGACGTGCAGCTCTGTGTGTGTTTGTGTGTGTGTGTGTGTGTGTGTGTGTGTGTGTTATAATACCAATATATCCTCCTAAACACCGGCTACATTATCACTTTTATACAGGTTACCAACATATTCAGAAACAACATATTTTCATTAAAAACGTTACTTTGATATATTTCTCATATTATTTCAACCTTCCACAAGATATAGTCCCACATAAATCTAGGGTCTCTACCCAAACAGACATGAATCTAGGGTCTCTACCCAAACAGACATGAATCTAGGTCTCTACCCAAACAGACATAAATCTATGGTTGCTACCCAAACATACATGAATCTATGGTTGCTACCCAAACAGACATGAATCTAGGGTTGCTACCCAAACAGACATGAATCTAGGGTTGCTACCCAAACAGACATGAATCTAAGGTTGCTACCCAAACAGACATGAATCTAGGGTTGCTACCCAAACAGACATGAATCTATGGTTGCTACCCAAACATACATGAATCTAGGGTTGCTACCCAAACAGACATGAATCTAGTGTTGCTACCCAAACAGACATGAATCTAGGGTTGCTACCCAAACAGACATGAATCTATGGTTGCTACCCAAACAGACATGATTCTAGGGTCTCTACCCAAACAGACATGATTCTAGGGTCTCTACCCAAACAGACATGATTCTAGGGTCTCTACCCAAACAGACATGAATCTATGGTTGCTACCCAAACAGACATGAATCTATGGTTGCTACCCAAACAGACATGAATCTAGTTTCTACCCAAACAGACATAAATCTAGGGTCTCTACCCAAACAGACATGATTCTAGGGTTGCTACCAAACAGACATAAATCTAGGGTCTCTACCCAAACAGACATGATTCTAGGGTTGCTACCCAAACACACATAAATCTAGGGTCTCTACCCAAACAGACATGATTCTAGGGTCTCTACCCAAACAGACATGAATCTATGGTTGCTACCCAAACAGACATGAATCTATGGTTGCTACCCAAACAGACATGAATCTAGGTTGCTACCCAAACAGACATAAATCTAGGGTTGCTACCCAAGCTGGCTGGTTGTTCGTTCGACCGGTTCAGTTGCCAGAGACACGACTCAGTTGTTCAGTCTTTTGTTCTGTATCTATGGACTCGACCCAGTCGTTCTGTATCTATGGACCCGACCCAGTCGTTCAGTCTTTGTTCTGTATCTATGGCGACCCAGTCGTCAGTTTTGTTGTTCTGTCTATGGACTCGACCCAGTCGTTCAGTCTTTTTGTTCTGTCTATGGCGACCAGTCTTTCAGTCTTTTGTTCTGTATCTATGGCGACCCAGTCGTTCAGTCTTTTTGTTCTGTATCTATGGACCCGACCCAGTCGTTCAGTCTTTTTGTTCTGTATCTATGGCGACCCACCCAACAACACAGCCAACAACACAGTTAACAACACAGCCAACAACACAGTTAACAACACAGTTAACAACACAGTTAACAACACAGCAACAACACAGTTAACAACACAGTTAACAACACAGCAACAACACAGTTAACAACACAGCCAACAACACAGTTAACAACACAGCCAACAACACAGTTAACAACACAGCCAACAACACAGTTAACAACACAGCCAACAACACAGTTAACAACACAGCCAACAACACAGCCAACAACACAGCCAACAACACAGTTAACAACACAGTTAACAACACAGCCAACAACACAGCCAACAACACAGTTAACAACACAGTTAACAACACAGCAACAACACAGTTAACAACACAGTTAACAACACAGTTAACAACACAGTTAACAACACAGTTAACAACACAGCCAACAACACAGTTAACAACACAGTTAACAACACAGTTAACAACACAGTTAACAACACAGGCAACAACACAGTTAACAACACAGTTAACAACACAGCCAACAACACAGTTAACAACACAGCCAACAACACAGGCAACAACACAGTTAACAACACAGGCAACAACACAGTTAACAACACAGCCAACAACACAGTTAACAACACAGCCAACAACACAGTTAACAACACAGTTAACAACACAGCCAACAACACAGTTAACAACACAGTTAACAAATACAGTTAACAACACAGCCAACAAATACAGCCAACAACACAGTTAACAACACAGCCAACAACACAGTTAACAACACAGTTAACAACACAGCCAACAACACAGCCAACAACACAGCCAACAACACAGTTAACAACACAGACAACAACACAGCCAACAACACAGCCAACAACACAGCCAACAACACAGCCAACAACACAGCCAACAACACAGTTAACAACACAGCCAACAACACAGTTAACAACACAGCCAACAACACAGTTAACAACACAGCCAACAACACAGTTAACAACATAGTTAACAACACAGCCAACAACACAGCCAACAACACAGTTAACAACACAGTTAACAACACAGCCAACAACACAGTTAACAACACAGCCAACAACACAGTTAACAACACAGCCAACAACACAGTTAACAACACAGTTAACAACACAGCCAACAACACAGCCAACAACACAGCTAACAACACAGTTAACAACACAGCCAACAACACAGCCAACAACACAGTTAACAACACAGTTAACAACACAGCCAACAACACAGTTAACAACACAGCCAACAACACAGCCAACAACACAGTTAACAACACAGTTAACAGCACAGTTAACAACACAGCCAACAACACAGTTAACAACACAGTTAACAACACAGCCAACAACACAGCCAACAACACAGTTAACAACACAGTTAACAGCACAGTTAACAACACAGCCAACAACACAGTTAACAACACAGCCAACAACACAGTTAACAACACAGTTAACAACACAGTTAACAACACAGCCAACAACACAGTTAACAACACAGCCAACAACACAGCCAACAACACAGTTAACAACACAGTTAACAGCACAGTTAACAACACAGTTAACAACACAGCCAACAACACAGCCAACAACACAGCCAACAACACAGTTAACAACACAGCAACAACACAGCCAACAACACAGCCAACAACACAGCCAACAACACAGCCAACAACACAGCCAACAACACAGTTAACAACACAGCCAACAACACAGCCACAACGCAGCCTGTCTGTCTGTCTGTCTGACAGCCTGTCTGTCTGTCTGTCTGTCTGTCTGACAGCCTGTCTGTCTGTCTGTCTGTCTGTCTGACAGCCTGTCTGTCTGTCTGTCTGTCTGTCTGACAGCCTGTCTGTCTGTCTGTCTGTCTGACAGCCTGTCTGTCTGTCTGTCTGTCTGTCTGTCTGTCAGACAGCCTGTCTGTCTCGACTCCTGAATTGTTTCGTTTCTACGGGACAGCTGGAGATGAAATTTGAACATTGCAAACGTCAGAGAGACAGACAGACAGACAGGCAGACAGACAGCAGACAGACAGACAGACAGACAGACAGACAGACAGACAGACAGACAGACAGACAGACAGGCTGTCAG
>NW_027040300.1:224144-237473 GCF_034236695.1 Oncorhynchus nerka | reverse complement strand
GTCTACTAGGGGTGTCTCCATGTAATTATCTGGTATCAATAGTCTACTAGGGGTGTTTCCATATGATATCTGGTATCAATAGTCTACTAGGGGTGTTTCCATGTAATTATCTGGTATCAATAGTCTACTAGGGGGTGTTTCCATGTAATTATCTGGTATCAATAGTCTACTAGGGGTGTTTCCATGTAATTATCTGGTGTCAATAGTCATTGAGGTGCATGTAATATCTGATCATACTATAGGGATTATCTAGGTATCATAGCCTACTAAGTCGTACTAGGTGGTGTTATCTTCATCGTAATTATCTGGTATCAATAGTCTACTAGGGGTGTTTCCATGTAATTATCTGGTATCAATAGTCTACTAGGGGTGTCTTCCATGTGCACGTATTATCTGATATCAATAGTCTACTAGGGGGTGTTTCCATGTAATTATCTGGTATCAATAGTCTACTAGGGGGTGTTTCCATGTACATTATCTGGTATCAATAGTCTACTAGGGAGTGTTTCCATGTAATTATCTGGTATCAGTAGTCTACTAGGGGTGTTTCCATGTAATTATCTGGTATCAATAGTCTACTGGGGTGTCTCATGTAATTATCTGGTATCAATAGTCTAGGGGTGTTTCCATGTAATTATCTGGTATCAATAGTCTACTAGGGGGTGTTTCCATGTAATTATCTGGTATCAATAGTCTACTAGGGGGGTGTTTCCATGTCAATTCTCTGGTATCAATAGTCTACTAGGGGGTGTCTCCCATATAATTATCTGGTATCAATAGTCTACTTTAGGGGGTGTTTCCATGTGTAATTATCTGGTATCAATAGTCTACTAGGGGGGTATCAATAGTCTACTGAGGGTGTTTCCATGTAATTATCTGGTATCAATAGTCTACTAGGGGTGTTTCCATGTAATTATCTGGTATCAATAGTCTACTAGGTGTCTCCATGTAATTATCTGGTATCAATAGTCTACTAGGGGGTGAATGTAATTATCTGGTATCAATAGTCTAGGGGGTGTTTCCATGTAAATATCTGGTATCAATAGTCTACTAGGGGGTGTTTCCATGTAATTATCTGGTATCAATAGTCTACTAGGGGGTGTTTCCATGTAATTATCTGGTATCAATAGTCTGCTAGGGTGTTTCATGTAATTATCTGGTATCAATAGTCTACTGAGGGTGTTTCCATGTAATTATCTGGTATCAATAGTCTACTAGGGGGTGTTTCCATGTAATTATCTGGTATCAATAGTCTACTAGGGGTGTTTCATGTAATTATCTGGTATCAATAGTCTACTAGGGGTGTTTCCATGTAATTATCTGGTATCAATAGTCTACTAGGAGGTGTTTCCATGTAATTATCTGGTATCAATAGTCTACTAGGGGGTGTCCATGTAATTATCTGGTATCAATAGTCTACTAGGGGTGTTTCCATGTAATTATCTGGTATCAATAGTCTACTAGGGGTTGTTTCCATGTAATTATCTGGTATCAATAGTCTACTAGGGGTGTTTCCATGTAATTATCTGGTATCAATAGTCTACTAGGGGTGTTTCCATGTAATTATCTGTATCAATAGTCTACTAGGGGTGTTTTCATGTAATTATCTGGTATCAATAGTCTACTAGGGGTGTTTCCATGTAATTATCTGGTATCAATAGTCTACTAGGGTTGTTTCCATGTAATTATCTGGTATCAATAGTCTACTAGGGGGTTTCCATGTAATTATCTGGTATCAATAGTCTACTAGGGGTGTTTCCATGTAATTATCTGGTATCAATAGTCTACTAGGGGTGTTTCCATGTAATTATCTGGTATCAATAGTCTACTAGGGGTGTTTCCATGTAATTATCTGGTATCAATAGTCTACTAGGGGTGTTTCCATGTAATTATCTGGTATCAATAGTCTACTAGGGTGTTTCCATGTAATTATCTGGTATCAATAGTCTACTAGGGGTGTTTCCATGTAATTATCTGGTATCAATAGTCTACTAGGGGGTGTTTCCATGTAATTATCTGGTATCAATAGTCTACTAGGGGTGTTTCCATGTAATTATCTGGTATCAATAGTCTACTAGGGGTGTTTCCATGTAATTATCTGGTATCAATAGTCTACTAGGGGTGTTTCCATGTAATTATCTGGTATCAATAGTCTACTAGGGGTGTTTCCATGTAATTATCTGGTATCAATAGTCTACTAGGGGTGTTTCCATGTAATTATCTGGTATCAATAGTCTACTAGGGGGTGTTTCCATGTAATTATCTGGTATCAATAGTCTACTAGGGGTGTTTCCATGTAATTATCTGGTATCAATAGTCTACCATGTAATTATCTGGTATCAATAGTCTTAGGGGTGTTTCCATGTAATTATCTGGTATCAATAGTCTACTAGGGGTGTTTCCATGTAATTATCTGGTATCAATAGTCTAGGGGGTGTTCCATGTAATTATCTGGTATCAATAGTCTACTAGGGGTGTTTCCATGTAATTATCTGGTATCAATAGTCTACTAGGGGTGTTTCCATGTAATTATCTGGTATCAATAGTCTACTAGGGGTGTTTCCATGTAATTATCTGGTATCAATAGTCTACTAGGGTGTTTCCATGTAATTATCTGGTATCAATAGTCTACTAGGGGTGTTTCCATGTAATTATCTGGTATCAATAGTCTACTAGGGGTGTTTCCATGTAATTATCTGGTATCAATAGTCTACTAGGGGGTATCAATAGTCTACTAGGGGTGTTTCCATGTAATTATCTGGTATCAATAGTCTACTAGGGGGTGTTTCCATGTAATTATCTGGTATCAATAGTCTACTAGGGGGTGTCTCCATGTAATTATCTGGTATCAATAGTCTACTAGGGGGTGTTTCCATGTAATTATCTGGTATCAATAGTCTACTAGGGGTTGTTTCCATGTAATTATCTGGTATCAATAGTCTACTAGGGGGTGTTTCCATGTAATTATCTGGTATCAATAGTCTACTAGGGTGTTTCCATGTAATTATCTGGTATCAATAGTCTACTGGTGTTTCCATGTAATTATCTGGTATCAATAGTCTACTAGGGGGTGTTTCCATGTAATTATCTGGTATCAATAGTCTACTAGGGGTGTTTCCATGTAATTATCTGGTATCAATAGTCTACTAGGGGGTGTTTCCATGTAATTATCTGGTATCAATAGTCTACTAGGGGGTGTTTCCATGTAATTATCTGGTATCAATAGTCTACTAGGGGGTGTCTCCATGTAATTATCTGGTATCAATAGTCTACTAGGGTGTTTCCATGTAATTATCTGGTATCAATAGTCTACTAGGGGTGTTTCCATGTAATTATCTGGTATCAATAGTCTACTAGGGGTGTTTCCATGTAATTATCTGGTATCAATAGTCTACTAGGGGTGTTTCCATGTAATTATCTGGTATCAATAGTCTACTAGGGGTGTTTCCATGTAATTATCTGGTATCAATAGTCTACTAGGGGTGTTTCCATGTAATTATCTGGTATCAATAGTCTACTAGGGTGTTTCCATGTAATTATCTGGTATCAATAGTCTACTAGGGGTGTTTCCATGTAATTATCTGGTATCAATAGTCTACTAGGGTGTTTCCATGTAATTATCTGGTATCAATAGTCTACTAGGGGTGTTTCCATGTAATTATCTGGTATCAATAGTCTACTAGGGGTGTTTCCATGTAATTATCTGGTATCAATAGTCTACTAGGGGTGTCTCCATGTAATTATCTGGTATCAATAGTCTACTAGGGGTGTTTCCATGTAATTATCTGGTATCAATAGTCTACTAGGGGTGTTTCCATGTAATTATCTGGTATCAATAGTCTACTAGGGGTGTTTCCATGTAATTATCTGGTATCAATAGTCTACTAGGGGTGTCTCCATGTAATTATCAATAGTCTACTAGGGGTGTTTCCATGTAATTATCAATAATAGTCTACTAGGGGTGTTTCCATGTAATTATCTGGTATCAATAGTCTACTAGGGGTGTTTCCATGTAATTATCTGGGGTATCAATAGTCTACTAGGGGTGTTTCCATGTAATTATCTGGTATCAATAGTCTACTAGGGGGTGTCTCCATGTAATTATCTGGTATCAATAGTCTACTAGGGGGTGTCTCCATGTAATTATCTGGTATCAATAGTCTACTAGGGGGTGTTTCCATGTAATTATCTGGTATCAATAGTCTACTAGGGGGTGTTTCCATGTAATTATCTGGTATCAATAGTCTACTAGGGGGTGTTTCCATGTAATTATCTGGTATCAATAGTCTACTAGGGTGTTTCCATGTAATTATCTGGTATCAATAGTCTACTAGGGGTGTTTCCATGTAATTATCTGGTATCAATAGTCTACTAGGGGTGTTTCCATGTAATTATCTGGTATCAATAGTCTACTAGGGGTGTTTCCATGTAATTATCTGGTATCAATAGTCTACTAGGGTGTTTCAATAGTCTATTATCTGGTATCAATAGTCTACTAGGGGTGTTTCCATGTAATTATCTGGTATCAATAGTCTACTAGGGTGTCTCCATGTAATTATCTGGTATCAATAGTCTACTAGGGGTGTTTCCATGTAATTATCTGGTATCAATAGTCTACTAGGGGTGTCTCCATGTAATTATCTGGTATCAATAGTCTACTAGGGGTGTTTCCATGTAATTATCTGGTATCAATAGTCTACTAGGGGTGTCTCCATGTATTATCATCAATAGTCTACTAGGGGTGTTTCCATGTAATTATCTGGTATCAATAGTCTACTAGGGGTGTTTCCATGTAATTATCTGGTATCAATAGTCTACTAGGGGTGTTTCCATGTAATTATCTGGTATCAATAGTCTACTAGGGGTGTTTCCATGTAATTATCTGGTATCAATAGTCTACTAGGGGGTGTTTCCATGTAATTATCTGGTATCAATAGTCTACTAGGGGTGTTTCCATGTAATTATCTGGTATCAATAGTCTACTAGGGTGTGTTCCATGTAATTATCTGGTATCAATAGTCTACTAGGGGTGTCTCCATGTAATTATCTGGTATCAATAGTCTACTAGGGGTGTTTCCATGTAATTATCTGGTATCAATAGTCTACTAGGGGTGTTTCCATGTAATTATCTGGTATCAATAGTCTACTAGGGGTGTCTCCATGTAATTATCTGGTATCAATAGTCTACTAGGGGTGTTTCCATGTAATTATCTGGTATCAATAGTCTACTAGGGGTGTTTCCATGTAATTATCTGGTATCAATAGTCTACTAGGGGTGTTTCCATGTAATTATCTGGTATCAATAGTCTACTAGGGGTGTTTCCATGTAATTATCTGGTATCAATAGTCTACTAGGGGTGTTTCCATGTAATTATCTGGTATCAATAGTCTACTAGGGGTGTTTCCATGTAATTATCTGGTATCAATAGTCTACTAGGGGTGTTTCCATGTAATTATCTGGTATCAATAGTCTACTAGGGGTGTTTCCATGTAATTATCTGGTATCAATAGTCTACTAGGGGGTGTTTCCATGTAATTATCTGGTATCAATAGTCTACTAGGGGTGGGTGTTCCATGTAATTATCTGGTATCAATAGTCTACTAGGGGTGTTTCCATGTAATTATCTGGTATCAATAGTCTACTAGGGGTGTTTCCATGTAATTATCTGGTATCAATAGTCTACTAGGGGTGTTTCCATGTAATTATCTGGTATCAATAGTCTACTAGGGGTGTTTCCATGTAATTATCTGGTATCAATAGTCTACTAGGGGTGTTTCCATGTAATTATCTGGTATCAATAGTCTACTAGGGGTGTTTCCATGTAATTATCTGGTATCAATAGTCTACTAGGGGTGTTTCCATGTAATTATCTGGTATCAATAGTCTACTAGGGGTGTTTCCATGTAATTATCTGGTATCAATAGTCTACTAGGGGGTGTTTCCATGTAATTATCTGTCTACTAGGGGTGTTTCCATGTAAATATCTGGTATCAATAGTCTACTAGGGGTGTTTCCATGTAATTATCTGGTATCAATAGTCTACTAGGGGTGTCTCCATGTAATTATCTGGTATCAATAGTCTACTAGGGGGTGTCTCCATGTAATTATCTGGTATCAATAGTCTACTAGGGGGTGTTTCCATGTAATTATCTGGTATCAATAGTCTACTAGGGGGTGTCTCCATGTAATTATCTGGTATCAATAGTCTACTAGGGGGTGTTTCCATGTAATTATCTGGTATCAATAGTCTACTAGGGGTGTTTCCATGTAATTATCTGGTATCAATAGTCTACTAGGGGTGTTTCCATGTAATTATCTGGTATCAATAGTCTACTAGGGGTGTCTCCATGTAATTATCTGGTATCAATAGTCTACTAGGGGGTGTTTCCATGTAATTATCTGGTATCAATAGTCTACTAGGGTGTTTCCATGTAATTATCTGGTATCAATAGTCTACTAGGGGTGTTTCCATGTAATTATCTGGTATCAATAGTCTACTAGGGGTGTTTCCATGTAATTATCTGGTATCAATAGTCTACTAGGGGTGTTTCCATGTAATTATCTGGTATCAATAGTCTACTAGGGGTGTTTCCATGTAATTATCTGGTATCAATAGTCTACTAGGGGGTGTTTCCATGTAATTATCTGGTATCAATAGTCTACTAGGGGTGTTTCCATGTAATTATCTGGTATCAATAGTCTACTAGGGGTGTTTCCATGTAATTATCTGGTATCAATAGTCTACTAGGGGTGTTTCCATGTAATTATCTGGTATCAATAGTCTAATTATCTATCAATAGTCTACTAGGGTGTTTCCATGTAATTATCTGGTATCAATAGTCTACTAGGGGGTGTTTCCATGTAATTATCTGGTATCAATAGTCTACTAGGGGGTGTTTCCATGTAATTATCTGGTATCAATAGTCTACTAGGGGGTGTTTCCATGTAATTATCTGGTATCAATAGTCTACTAGGGGGTGTTTCCATGTAATTATCTGGTATCAATAGTCTACTAGGGGTGTTTCCATGTAATTATCTGGTATCAATAGTCTACTAGGGGTGTTTCCATGTAATTATCTGGTATCAATAGTCTACTAGTGGGTGTTTCCATGTAATTATCTGGTATCAATAGTCTACTAGGGGGTGTTTCCATGTAATTATCTGGTATAAATAGTCTACTAGGGGGTGTTTCCATGTAATTATCTGGTATCAATAGTCTACTAGGGGGTATCAATAGTCTACTAGGGGGTATCAATAGTCTACTAGGGGGTGTTTCCATGTAATTATCTGGTATCAATAGTCTACTAGGGGGTGTCTCCATGTAATTATCTGGTATCAATAGTCTACTAGGGGTGTTTCCATGTAATTATCTGGTATCAATAGTCTACTAGGGTGTTTCCATGTAATTATCTGGTATCAATAGTCTACTAGGGGTGTTTCCATGTAATTATCTGGTATCAATAGTCTACTAGGGGTGTTTCCATGTAATTATCTGGTATCAATAGTCTACTAGGGGGTGTTTCCATGTAATTATCTGGTATCAATAGTCTACTAGGGGGTGTTTCCATGTAATTATCTGGTATCAATAGTCTACTAGGGGGTGTCTCCATGTAATTATCTGGTATCAATAGTCTACTAGGGGGTGTTTCCATGTAATTATCTGGTATCAATAGTCTACTAGGGGGTGTTTCCATGTAATTATCTGGTATCAATAGTCTACTAGGGGTGTTTCCATGTAATTATCTGGTATCAATAGTCTACTAGGGGGTGTTTCCATGTAATTATCTGGTATCAATAGTCTACTAGGGGGTGTTTCCATGTAATTATCTGGTATCAATAGTCTACTAGGGGTGTTTCCATGTAATTATCTGGTATCAATAGTCTACTAGGGTGTTTCCATGTAATTATCTGGTATCAATAGTCTACTAGGGGTGTCTCCATGTAATTATCTGGTATCAATAGTCTACTAGGGGTGTTTCCATGTAATTATCTGGTATCAATAGTCTACTAGGGGGTGTTTCAATGTAATTATCTGGTATCAATAGTCTACTAGGGGGTGTTTCCATGTAATTATCTGGTATCAATAGTCTACTAGGGGGTGTTTCCATGTAATTATCTGGTATCAATAGTCTACTAGGGGGTATCAATAGTCTACTAGGGGGTATCAATAGTCTACTAGGGGTGTTTCCATGTAATTATCTGGTATCAATAGTCTACTAGGGGGTGTCTCCATGTAATTATCTGGTATCAATAGTCTACTAGGGGGTGTTTCCATGTAATTATCTGGTATCAATAGTCTACTAGGGGGTGTTTCCATGTAATTATCTGGTATCAATAGTCTACTAGGGGGTGTTTCCATGTAATTATCTGGTATCAATAGTCTACTAGGGGGTATCAATAGTCTACTAGGGGGTGTTTCCATGTAAATATCTGGTATCAATAGTCTACTAGGGGGTGTTTCCATGTAATTATCTGGTATCAATAGTCTACTAGGGGGTGTCTCCATGTAATTATCTGGTATCAATAGTCTACTAGGGGGTGTTTCCATGTAATTATCTGGTATCAATAGTCTACTAGGGGGTGTTTCCATGTAATTATCTGGTATCAATAGTCTACTAGGGGGTGTCTCCATGTAATTATCTGGTATCAATAGTCTACTAGGGGGTGTTTCCATGTAATTATCTGGTATCAATAGTCTACTAGGGGTGTTTCCATGTAATTATCTGGTATCAATAGTCTACTAGGGGTGTTTCCATGTAATTATCTGGTATCAATAGTCTACTAGGGGGTGTTTCCATGTAATTATCTGGTATCAATAGTCTACTAGGGGGTGTTTCCATGTAATTATCTGGTATCAATAGTCTACTAGGGGGTGTTTCCATGTAATTATCTGGTATCAATAGTCTACTAGGGGGTGTTTCCATGTAATTATCTGGTATCAATAGTCTACTAGGGGTGTTTCCATGTAATTATCTGGTATCAATAGTCTACTAGGGGTGTTTCATGTAATTATCTGGTATCAATAGTCTACTAGGGGTGTTTCCATGTAATTATCTGGTATCAATAGTCTACTAGGGGTGTCTCCATGTAATTATCTGGTATCAATAGTCTACTAGGGGTGTTTCCATGTAATTATCTGGTATCAATAGTCTACTAGGGGGTGTCTCCATGTAATTATCTGGTATCAATAGTCTACTAGGGGTGTTTCCATGTAATTATCTGGTATCAATAGTCTACTAGGGGTGTTTCCATGTAATTATCTGGTATCAATAGTCTACTAGGGGTGTTTCATGTAATTATCTGGTATCAATAGTCTACTAGGGGGTGTTTCCATGTAATTATCTGGTATCAATAGTCTACTAGGGTGTTTCCATGTAATTATCTGGTATCAATAGTCTACTAGGGGTGTTTTCCATGTAATTATCTGGTATCAATAGTCTACTAGGGGTGTTTCTCCATGTAATTATCTGGTATCAATAGTCTACTAGGGGTGTTTCATGTAATTATCTGGTATCAATAGTCTACTAGAGGGTGTTTCCATGTAATTATCTGGTATCAATAGTCTACTAGGGGTGTTTCCATGTAATTATCTGGTATCAATAGTCTACTAGGGGTGTTTCCATGTAATTATCTGTATCAATAGTCTACTAGGGGTGTTTCCATGTAATTATCTGGTATCAATAGTCTACTAGGGGGTATCATCTTGGTATAGTCTACTAGGGGGTGTTTCCATGTAATTATCTGGTATCAATAGTCTACTAGGGGGTGTTCCATGTAATTATCTGGTATCAATAGTCTACTAGGGGTGTCTTCCATGTAATTATCTGGTATCAATAGTCTACTAGGGGTGTTTCCATGTAATTATCTGGTATCAATAGTCTACTAGGGGTGTTTCCATGTAATTATCTGGTATCAATAGTCTACTAGGGGTGTTTCCATGTAATTATCTGGTATCAATAGTCTACTAGGGGTGTTTCCATGTAATTATCTGGTATCAATAGTCTACTAGGGGTGTTTCCATGTAATTATCTGGTATCAATAGTCTACTAGGGGTGTTTCCATGTAATTATCTGTATCAATAGTCTACTAGGGGTGTTTCCATGTAATTATCTGGTATCAATAGTCTACTAGGGGTGTCTCCATGTAATTATCTGGTATCAATAGTCTACTAGGGGTGTTTCCATGTAATTATCTGGTATCAATAGTCTACTAGGGGTGTGTTTCATGTAATTATCTGGTATCAATAGTCTACTAGGGGTGTTTCCATGTAATTATCTGGTATCAATAGTCTACTAGGGTGTTTCCATGTAATTATCTGGTATCAATAGTCTACTAGGGGTGTTTCCATGTAATTATCTGGTATCAATAGTCTACTAGGGGTGTTTCCATGTAATTATCTGTATCAATAGTCTACTAGGGGTGTTTCCATGTAATTATCTGGTATCAATAGTCTACTAGGGTGTTTCCATGTAATTATCTGGTATCAATAGTCTACTAGGGGTGTTTCCATGTAATTATCTGGTATCAATAGTCTACTAGGGGTGTTTCCATGTAATTATCTGGTATCAATAGTCTACTAGGGGTGTTTCCATGTAATTATCTGGTATCAATAGTCTACTAGGGGTGTTTCCATGTAATTATCTGGTATCAATAGTCTACTAGGGGTGTTTCCATGTAATTATCTGGTATCAATAGTCTAGGGGTGTTTCCATGTAATTATCTGGTATCAATAGTCTACTAGGGGTGTTTCCATGTAATTATCTGGTATCAATAGTCTACTAGGGGTGTTCCATGTAATTATCTGGTATCAATAGTCTACTAGGGGGTGTTTCCATGTAATTATCTGGTATCAATAGTCTACTAGGGGTGTTTCCATGTAATTATCTGGTATCAATAGTCTACTAGGGGTGTTTCCATGTAATTATCTGGTATCAATAGTCTACTAGGGGTGTTTCCATGTAATTATCTGGTATCAATAGTCTACTAGGGGTGTTTCCATGTAATTATCTGGTATCAATAGTCTACTAGGGGGTGTTTCCATGTAATTATCTGGTATCAATAGTCTACTAGGGGTGTCTCCATGTAATTATCTGGTATCAATAGTCTACTAGGGGTGTCTCCATGTAATTATCTGGTATCAATCTACTAGGGTGTTTCCATGTAATTATCTGGTATCAATAGTCTACTAGGGGTGTTTCCATGTAATTATCTGGTATCAATAGTCTACTAGGGGTGTTTCCATGTAATTATCTGGTATCAATAGTCTACTAGGGGTGTTTCCATGTAATTATCTGGTATCAATAGTCTACTAGGGGGTTTCCATGTAATTATCTGGTATCAATAGTCTACTAGGGGTGTTTTCCATGTAATTATCTGGTATCAATAGTCTACTAGGGGTGTTTCCATGTAATTATCTGGTATCAATAGTCTACTAGGGGTGTTTCCATGTAATTATCTGGTATCAATAGTCTACTAGGGGTGTTTCCATGTAATTATCTGGTATCAATAGTCTACTAGGGGTGTTTCCATGTAATTATCTGGTATCAATAGTCTACTAGGGGTGTCTCCATCAATCAGTCTACTAGGGGTGTTTCCATGTAAATATCTGGTATCAATAGTCTACTAGGGGTGTTTCCATGTAATTATCTGGTATCAATAGTCTACTAGGGGTGTCTCCATGTAATTATCTGGTATCAATAGTCTACTAGGGGTGTTTCCATGTAATTATCTGGTATCAATAGTCTACTAGGGGTGTTTCCATGTAATTATCTGGTATCAATAGTCTACTAGGGGTGTTTCCATGTAATTATCTGGTATCAATAGTCTACTAGGGGTGTTTCCATGTAATTATCTGGTATCAATAGTCTACTAGGGGTGTTTCCATGTAATTATCTGGTATCAATAGTCTACTAGGGGTGTTTCCATGTAATTATCTGGTATCAATAGTCTACTAGGGGGTGTTTCCATGTAATTATCTGGTATCAATAGTCTACTAGGGGTGTTTCCATGTAATTATCTGGTATCAATAGTCTACTAGGGGGTGTTTCCATGTAATTATCTGGTATCAATAGTCTACTAGGGGTGTTTCCATGTAATTATCTGGTATCAATAGTCTACTAGGGGGTGTTTCCATGTAATTATCTGGTATCAATAGTCTACTAGGGGGTGTTTCCATGTAATTATCTGGTATCAATAGTCTACTAGGGGTGTTTCCATGTAATTATCTGGTATCAATAGTCTACTAGGGGTGTTTCCATGTAATTATCTGGTATCAATAGTCTACTAGGGGTGTTTCCATGTAATTATCTGGTATCAATAGTCTACTAGGGGTGTCTCCATGTAATTATCTGGTATCAATAGTCTACTAGGGGTGTTTCCATGTAATTATCTGGTATCAATAGTCTACTAGGGGTGTTTCCATGTAATTATCTGGTATCAATAGTCTACTAGGGGTGTTTCCATGTAATTATCTGGTATCAATAGTCTACTAGGGGTGTTTCCATGTAATTATCTGGTATCAATAGTCTACTAGGGGTGTTTCCATGTAATTATCTGGTATCAATAGTCTACTAGGGGTGTTTCCATGTAATTATCTGGTATCAATAGTCTACTAGGGGTGTTTCCATGTAATTATCTGGTATCAATAGTCTACTAGGGGTGTGTCTCCATGTAATTATCTGGTATCAATAGTCTACTAGGGGTGTCTCCATGTAATTATCTGGTATCAATAGTCTACTAGGGGTGTTTCCATGTAATTATCTGGTATCAATAGTCTAGGGGGTGTTTCCATGTAATTATCTGGTATCAATAGTCTACTAGGGGTGTCTCCATGTAATTATCTGGTATCAATAGTCTACTAGGGGGTGTTTCCATGTAATTATCTGGTATCAATAGTCTACTAGGGGTGTTTCCATGTAATTATCTGGTATCAATAGTCTACTAGGGGGTGTTTCCATGTAATTATCTGGTATCAATAGTCTACTAGGGGGTGTTTCCATGTAATTATCTGGTATCAATAGTCTACTAGGGGGGTGTCTCCATGTAATTATCTGGTATCAATAGTCTACTAGGGGTGTTTCCATGTAATTATCTGGTATCAATAGTCTACTAGGGGTGTTTCCATGTAATTATCTGGTATCAATAGTCTACTAGGGGGTGTTTCCATGTAATTATCTGGTATCAATAGTCTACTAGGGGGTGGGTGTCTCCATGTAATTATCTGGTATCAATAGTCTACTAGGGGGTGTTTCCATGTAATTATCTGGTATCAATAGTCTACTAGGGGTGTTTCCATGTAATTATCTGGTATCAATAGTCTACTAGGGGTG
>NW_027040300.1:194144-219144 GCF_034236695.1 Oncorhynchus nerka | reverse complement strand
GATAGAACTGCCAAAGGGGGCAGTGTTGCAATCTACTGCAAAGATAACCTGCAGAGTTCTGTATTACTATCCAGGTCTGTACCCAAACAATTTGAGCTTCTACTTCTAAAAATGAACCTTTCCAGAAACAAGTCTCTCACCGTTGCTGCATGTTATAGACCACTCTCTTCCCCCAGCTGTGCCCTGGACACCATATGTGAATTGATTGCCCCCCATCTAGCTTCAGAGTTTGTTCTGTTAGGTGACCTAAACTGGGATATGCTTAACACCCCGGCAGTCCTACAATCTAAGCTAGATGCCCTCAATCTCACTCAAATCATCAAGGAACCCACCAGGTACAACCCTAACTCTGTAAACAAGGGCACCCTCATAGACGTCATCCTGACCAACTGGCCCTCCAAATACAACTCTGCTGTTTTCAACCAAGATCTCAGTGATCACTGCCTCATTGCCTGCATCCGTGGGTCTGCGGTCAAACGACCACCCCTCATCACTGTCAAACGCTCCCTAAAACACATCAGCGAGTAGGCCTTTCTAATCGACCTGGCCCGGGAATCCTGGAATGACATTGACCTCATCCCGTCAGCAGAGGATGCCTGGTTATTATTTAAAAGTGCCTTCCTCACCATCTTAAATATGAGTGCTCCATTGAAATAATTTAGAACTAGGAATAGATATAGTCCTTGGTTCACTCCAGATCTGTCTGCCCTTGACCAGCACAAAAACATCCTGTGGCGTTCTGCATTATTATCGAATAGCCCCCGCGATATGCAACTTTTCAGGGAAGTTAGGGACTAATATACACAGGCAGTTAGGAAAGCTAAGGCTAGCTTTTTCAAACAGAAATTTGCATCCTGTAGAACAAACTCAAAAAAGTTCTGGGACACTGTAAAGTCCATGGAGAATAAGAGCACCTCCTCCCAGCTGACCACTGCACTGAGGCTAGAGAACACTGTCACCACTGATAAATCCACAATAATTGATCATTTCAATAAGCATTTTTCTACGGCTGGCAATGATTTCCACCTGGCTACCCCTACCCCGGTCAACAGCCCTGCACTCCCCACAGCAACTCGCCCAATCCTCCCCCATTTCTCCTTCACCCAAATCCAGATAGCTGATGTTCTGAAAGAGCTGCAAAATCTGGACCCCTCAAATCAGCCGGGCTAGACAATCTGGACCGTCTCTTTTTAAAATGATCTGCCGAAATTGTTGCAACCCCTATTACTAGCCTGTTCAATCTCTCTTTCGTATCGTCTGAGATTCCCATAGATTGGAAAGCTGCCACAGTCATCTCCCTCTTCAAAGGGGGAGACACTCTAGACCCAAACTGCTACAGACCTATATCTGGCCTACCCTGCCTTTCTAGGGTCTTCGAAAACCAAGTTAACAAATAGATCACTGACCATTTAGATTCTCACCGTACCTTCTCTATGCAATCCGGTTTCCGAGCTGATCATGGGTGCACCTCAGCCACGCTCACGGTCCTAAACGGTATCATAACCGGCATCGATAAGAGACATTACTGTGCAGCCGTATTCATTGATCTGGCTAAGGCTTTCGAATCTGTCGATCACCACATTCTTATCGGCAGACTCGACAGCCTTGGTGTCTCAAATGATTGCCTCGCTTGGTTCACCAACTACTTCTCTGATAGAGTTCAGTGTGTCAAATCGGAGGGCCTGTTGCCCGGACCTCTGGCAGTCTCTATGGGGGTGCCACAGGGTTCAATTCTCGGGCCGACTATCTTCTCTGTATACATCAATGATGTCGCTCTCGCTGCTGGTGATTCGTTGATCCACCTCTACTCAGACGACACAATTCTGCATACCTCTAGCCTTTCTTTGGACACTGTGTTAACTGACCTCCAGATGAGCTCCAATGCCATTCAACTCTCTTTCCAACTGCTCTTAAATGCAAGTAAAACTAAATGCATGCTCTTCAACCGATCGCTGCCCGCACCTTTCCGCCTATCCAGCATCAATACTCTGGACGGTTCTGAATATGTGGACAACTACAAATACCTAGGGGTCTGGCTATACTGTAAACTCTCCTTCCAGACTCATATTAAACATCTCCAATCCAAAATTAAATCTAGAATCGGGTTCCTATTTTGCAACAAAGCATCCTTCACTCATGCTGCCAAACATACCCTCGTAAAACTGACTATCCTACCGATCCTCTACTTCGGCGATGTCATTTACAAAATAGCCTCCAACACTGTACTCAACAAATTGGATAATAGTCTATAACAGTGCCAAAGCCCCATATACTACCCACCATTGCAACCTGTATGCTCTCGTTGACTGGGCCTCGCTTCATACTCGTCGCCAAACCCACTGGCTCCAGGTCATCTACAAGTCTCTGCTAGGCAAAGCCCTGCATTATCTCAGCTCACTGGTCACCATAGCAGCACCCACCCGTAACACGCGCTCCAGCAGGTATATTTCACTGGTCACCCCCAAAGCCAATTCTTCCTTTGTCCGCCTCTCCTTCCAGTTCTCTGCTGCCAATGACTGGAACGAACTGCAAAAATCTCTGAAGCTGGAGACTCATATCTCCCTCACTAGCTTTAAGCACCAGCTGTCAGACCAGCTCACAGATCACTGCACCTGTACATAGCTCATCTGTAAATTGCTCATCCAACTACCTCATCCCCATACTGTATTTATTTATTTATTTATCTTGCTTTCTTGCACCCCAGTATCTCTACTTGCACATTCATCTTCTGCACATCCTACCATTCCAGTGTTTAATTGCTATATTGTAATTACTTTGCCACCATGGCCTATTTATTGCCTTACCTCTCTTATCCTACCTCATTTGCACATGCTGTATATAGATTTTTCTACTGTATTGTTGATTGTATGTTTGTTTATCCCATGTGTAACTGTGTTGTTGTTTGTGTCAAACTGCTTTGCTTTATCTTGGCCAGGTCACAGTTGCAAATGAGACCTTGTTCTCAACTAGCCTACCTGGTTAAATAAAGGTGAAATAAATTAAATTCCCTCCCCAGGATATAGCCGGTATTAAACCATACCTCTCTCTCTCTGCAGGGTTCAGCTGGTATTAAACCATACCTCTTCTCTCTCTGCAGGGTTCAGCTGGTATTAAACCATACCTCTCTCTCTGCAGGGTTCAGCTGGTATTAAACCATACCTCTTCTCTCTCTGCAGGGTTCAGCTGGTATTAAACCATACCTCTCTCTCTGCAGGGTTCAGCTGGTATTAAACCATACCTCTTCTCTCTCTGCAGGGTTCAGCCGGTATTAAACCATACCTCTTCTCTCTCTGCAGGGTTCAGCTGGTATTAAACCATACCTCTTCTCTCTGCAGGGTTCAGCTGGTATTAAACCATACCTCTTCTCTCTGCAGGGTTCAGCTGGTATTAAACCATACCTCTTCTCTCTCTGCAGGGTTCAGCCGGTATTAAACCATACCTCTCTCGCTGCAGGGTTCAGCTGGTATTAAACCATACCTCTCTCTCTGCAGGGTTCAGCCGGTATTAAACCATACCTCTTCTCTCTGCAGGGTTCAGCCGATATTAAACCATACCTCTCTCTCTGCAGGGTTCAGCTGGTATTAAACCATTCCTCTTTTCTCTGCAGGGTTCAGCTGGTATTAAACCATACCTCTCTCTCTGCAGGGTTCAGCTGGTATTAAACCATACCTCTTCTCTCTGCAGGGTTCAGCCGGTATTAAACCATACCTCTTCTCTCTCTGCAGGGTTCAGCTGGTATTAAACCATACCTCTTCTCTCTCTGCAGGGTTCAGCTGGTATTAAACCATGCCTCTTCTCTCTGCAGGGTTCAGCGTGGCCAAGGAGGCGTCTGACATTAAACCATACCTCTTCTCTCTCTGCAGGGTTCCTCCAGTTCCAGCTGGTGTCAAACCATACCTCTTCCTGCTCTAACTGCAGGACTTCAGCTGGTGGCTGTTAAACCATGCCTCTTCTCTCTGCAGGGTGGCTGTCATAGTGGCCTTCACTGGGGCCTGCATCACACAGGTAACAAACACACACACACACAGGTAACAAACACACACAGCTGACTGTCAACATGGTGGCTGTCATAGTGGCCTTCACTGGGGCCTGCATCACACAGGTAACAAACACACACACACACACACACACACAGGTAACTGTGACTGTCAACGTGGGGCTGTCAGGAACGTGCATCACACAGGTACAGCATCTCCAAGTTCCTCCAGTTCCAGCTGACTGTCAACGTGGTGGCTGTCATAGTGGCCTTCACTGGGGCCTGCATCACACAGGTAACAAACACACGCTCACACACAAATGCACACACACATTGTGGGTGTCAACAGTGACTTTTCACACATTCTCCTCCCCCCCCCCCCCCCCCCCCCCCAGGACTCTCCTCTGAAAGCAGTCCAGATGTTATGGGTTAACCTCATCATGGATACCTTCGCCTCTCTTGCCCTAGCAACAGAACCACCCACAGAGTCCCTGTTGCTACGTAAACCCTACGGCCGCAACAACCCTCTCATCTCCTTGACGATGTTGAAGAACATCCTGGGCCACGGGGTCTACCAGCTCATCATTATCTTTAGTCTCCTGTTTATAGGTACACACACACACACTTTTTCTCTCCTCCTATTTCTTCCTATCCATTACTTTCATTCTCCTCCCTGTCCTCATTCATATTCTTGGCTACAGTTCTCTTTTCCATAAGAACTTAATCATTTTTGACAGTTTATCTCTCCTCTTCCCTCCCTTTCCTCTCCTTCTCTCCTCTCTCCTCCTCTTCCTCCTCTCCCCTCTCCACTCTACTCCTCTCTACCCTCCTTTACTCTTCCCTCTCCACTCTCCTCCTCTCTACCCTCTCCCTTCCTCTCTCCTCTCTCCTCCCTCTCCTCTCCTCTCTCCTCTCTCCTCCTCTCTACCCTCTCCCTTCCTCTCTCCTCTCTCCTCCCTCTCCTCTCTCCTCTCTCCTCTCTCCTCCCTCTCCTCTCCTCTCTCCACTCTCCTCCTCTCTCCTCTCTACCCTCTCCTCTCCTCTCTCCTCTCTCCTCCCTCTCCTCTCCTCCCTCCTTTAGGAGAGCGTATCTTCAACATAGACAGTGGTCGTAAAGCTCCTCTCCACTCCCCTCCGTCAGAACACTACACCATCATTTTCAACACCTTCGTCCTCATGCAGCTCTTTAATGAGATCAACGCCAGGAAGATCCACGGAGAGAGGAACGTCTTCGACGGAATCTTCTCTAACCCAATCTTCTGTTCCATAGTGTTCGGAACCTTAGTTATCCAGGTAGGAACCTTAGTTATCCAGGTAGGAACCTTAGTTATCCAGGTAGGACACACGCACGCACACGCACGCACACACTGACACACACACTGACACGGACACATGGACACACACGCACACACACTGACACGCACGCCTGGACACATGGAAACACTGACACACACGCACACACACTGACACACACGTATGCACGGACGTGCGTGAAGTGAAGTGGAAGGTACCCTGGCCAACTGTAAGTGCTGTTATTGTGAAGTGGAAGGTACCCTGGCCAACTGTAAGTGCTGTTATTGTGAAGTGGAAGGTACCCTGGCCAACTGTAAGTGCTGTTATTGTAAAGTGGAAGGTGCCCTGAAGAGTGGAGGCTGTTATAGCAGCAATGTTCCAACATCTAGTGGAAAGCCTTCCCAGAAGAGTGGAGGCTGTTATAGCAGCAATGTTCCAACATCTAGTGGAAAGCCTTCCCAGAAGAGTGGAGGCTGTTATAGCAGCAATGTTCCAACATCTAGTGGAAAGCCTTCCCAGGAGAGTGGAGGCTGTTATAGCAGCAATGTTCCAACATCTAGTGGAAAGCCTTCCCAGAAGAGTGGAGGCTGTTATAGCAGCAATGTTCCAACATCTAGTGGAAAGCCTTCCCAGAAGAGTGGAGGCTGTTATAGCAGCAATGTTACAACATCTAGTGGAAAGCCTTCCCAGGAGAGTGGAGGCTGTTATAGCAGCAAAGGGGGGACCAACTCCATATTAATGCCCATGATTTTGGAATTAAATAAAAATGTTTTATTTCACCTTTATTTAACCAGGTAGGCCAGATCACCTTTATTTAACCAGGTAGGCCAGATCACCTTTATTTAACCAGGTAGGCCAGATCACCTTTATTTAACCAGGTAGGCCAGATCACCTTTATTTAACCAGGTAGGCCAGATCACCTTTATTTAACCAGGTAGACCAGATCACCTTTATTTAACCAGGTAGGCCAGATCACCTTTATTTAACCAGGTAGGCCAGATCACCTTTATTTAACCAGGTAGGCCAGATCACCTTTATTTAACCAGGTAGACCAGATCACCTTTATTTAACCAGGTAGGCCAGATCACCTTTATTTAACCAGGTAGGCCAGATCACCTTTATTTAACCAGGTAGACCAGATCACCTTTATTTAACCAGGTAGACCAGATCACCTTTATTTAACCAGGTAGACTAGATCACCTTTATTTAACCAGGTAGACCAGATCACCTTTATTTAACCAGGTAGACCAGATCACCTTTATTTAACCAGGTAGACCAGATCACCTTTATTTAACCAGGTAGGCCAGATCACCTTTATTTAACCAGGTAGGCCAGATCACCTTTATTTAACCAGGTAGACCAGATCACCTTTATTTAACCAGGTAGACCAGATCACCTTTATTTAACCAGGTAGGCCAGATCACCTTTATTTAACCAGGTAGACCAGATCACCTTTATTTAACCAGGTAGACCAGATCACCTTTATTTAACCAGGTAGACCAGATCACCTTTATTTAACCAGGTAGACCAGATCACCTTTATTTAACCAGGTAGGCCAGATCACCTTTATTTAACCAGGTAGACCAGATCACCTTTATTTAACCAGGTAGACCAGATCACCTTTATTTAACCAGGTAGACCAGATCACCTTTATTTAACCAGGTAGACCAGATCACCTTTATTTAACCAGGTAGACCAGATCACCTTTATTTAACCAGGTAGACCAGATCACCTTTATTTAACCAGGTAGGCCAGATCACCTTTATTTAACCAGGTAGACCAGATCACCTTTATTTAACCAGGTAGACCAGATCACCTTTATTTAACCAGGTAGACCAGATCACCTTTATTTAACCAGGTAGACCAGATCACCTTTATTTAACCAGGTAGACCAGATCACAGATTTAACCAGGTAGACCTCACCTTTATTTAACCAGGTAGACCAGATCACATTTATTTAACCAGGTAGGCCAGATCACCTTTATTTAACCAGGTAGGCCAGATCACCTTTATTTAACCAGGTAGACCAGATCACCTTTATTTAACCAGGTAGGCCAGATCCAGATCACCTTTATTTAACCAGGTAGACCAGATCACCTTTATTTAACCAGGTAGACCAGATCACCCAGGTTTTTATTTAACCAGGTAGACCAGATCACCTTTATTTAACCAGGTAGACCAGATCACATTTATTTAACCAGGTAGGCCAGATCACCTTTATTTAACCAGGTAGGCCAGATCACCTTTATTTAACCAGGTAGACCAGATCACCTTTATTTAACCAGGTAGGCCAGATCACCTTTATTTAACCAGGTAGACCAGATCACCTTTATTTAACCAGGTAGACCAGATCACCTTTATTTAACCAGGTAGACCAGATCACCTTTATTTAACCAGGTAGACCAGATCACCTTTATTTAACCAGGTAGACCAGATCACCTTTTTATTTAACCAGGTAGACCAGATCACATTTATTCACCTTTAAACCAGGTAGGCCAGATCACCTTTATTTAACCAGGTAGACCAGATCACCTTTATTTAACCAGGTAGACCAGATCACCTTTATTTAACCAGGTAGACCAGATCACCTTTATTTAACCAGGTAGACCAGATCACCTTTATTTAACCAGGTAGACCAGATCACCTTTATTTAACCAGGTAGACCAGATCACCTTTATTTAACCAGGTAGACCAGATCACCTTTATTTAACCAGGTAGGCCAGTTGAGAACAAGTTCTCATTTACAACTGTGACCTGGCCAAGATAAAGCATAGCAGTGAGACACAAACAACAACACAGTTACACATGGAATAAACAAAACACAGTCAATAATACAGTAGAACAAAAGAAAACAAAAAGTCTATATACAGACTGCAGGTGTCCACGTCCTGTTGGTATTGTATGTTATGTTCCCTAGGTGGTGATCGTCCAGTGGGGAGGCAAGCCGTTCAGCTGTGCTCCTCTCAGCGTGGAACAGTGGCTCTGGTGTCTGTTCGTTGGAGTGGGAGAACTACTCTGGGGACAGGTCAGTGTGTGTGTTAATGATGTACGGGTCAGCTGTTTGCTAATAACCCATCCGCAACCACCTGACTATAGGTTATGTGATAAAGTCCAAATCTGGGGCCCGCACCCAACCCTAACCCTAACCCCTAGCCCTAACCTCAACCCTAGCCCCAACCATAACCCTAACCCCAACCCTAACCCCAACCCCAACCCTAACCCCTAGCCATAACCTCAACCTCAACCCTAGCCCCAACCATAACCCTAACCCCAACCCTAACCCCAACCCTAACCCCTAGCCATAACCTCAACCTCAACCCTAATCCTAACCCCAACCCCAACCCTAACCCCAACCCTAACCCTTACCCTTACCCTAACCCCAACCCTAACCTCAACCTCCCCTAACCCTAACCCCAACCCTAACTCAAACCCTAACCCTTACCCCAACCCCAACCCTTGCCCCAACCCCAGCCCTAACCCTAACCCCTAACCTCTAACCCCAACCCTTACCCCAAACCCAACCCTAACCCCAACCCCAGCCCTAACCCTAACCCCAACCTCTAACCCTAACCCCTAACCCTAACCCTAACCCCAACCCTAACCCCAACCCTATCCCTAACCTAACCCTAACCCCAGCCTAACCCTAACCCTAACCCCTAACCCTAACCCTAACCCCTAACCCTAACCCTTACCCTAACCCCAACCCTAACCCCTAACCCTAACCCTAATGCCTAACCCTAACCCTAACCCCAGCCCTAACCCTAATCCTAACCCTAACCCCAACCCCTAACCCGCTAATATAGAAAATGCACTGTAGTCATAGATAGAGGAACATCTTTTTAGACAGGCCTATTAGACAGGCCTATTAGACAGGCCTTTTAGACAGGCCTATTAGACAGGCCTTTTAGACAGGCCTATTAGACAGGCCTTTTAGACAGGCCTATTAGACAGGCCTATTAGACAGGCCTTTTAGACAGGCCTATTAGACAGGCCTATTAGACAGACCTTTTAGACAGGCCTATTAGACAGGCCTTTTAGACAGGCCTATTAGACAGGCCTATTAGACAGGCCTATTAGACAGGCCTATTATACAGGCCTTTTAGACAGGCCTTTTAGACAGGCCTATTAGGCAGGCCTATTAGACAGGCCTATTAGACAGGCCTTTTAGACAGGCCTATTAGACAGGCCTATTAGACAGTGTGTGTGTAATGCATTACTTGTGTGTAGAATAGTACCACCTTTTTCGTCTGACGTGCTTTTACACCTGCATTGTTTGGGGTTTTAGGCTGGGTTTCTGTACAGCACTTTGAGATATCAGCTGATGTACGAAGGGCTATATAAATACATTTGATTTGATTTGATTTTGACTGTCTCTGTGTACATTGTCGGGGGACAGGTGATCGCCACGGTTCCCAGCGACCAATTACCATGTCTGAAGGAGGCGGGGGCAGCGATGGCGGCGGTGGAGGAAGAGGAAGAGATGGACGAAGGAGACGAAGAGGGAGAGATTGACTGTGCTGAGAGAGAGCTACGACGAGGACAGATACTGTGGTGTAGAGGACTAAACCGCATACAGACACAGGTATCATATCTTTACTCTCTGTGTCTCTCTGTGTCTCTCTCTCTCTGTCTATCTCTCTACGTCTCTCTCTCTGTCTCTCTCTCTCTGTCTGTCTCTCTATGTCTCTATGTCTATCTCTCTGTCTCTCTCTTTCTCTCTGTCTCTCTCTCTGTCTGTCTCTCTATGTCTATCTCTCTGTGTCTCTGTCTGTCTCTGTGTCTCTCTCTCTTTCTCTCTGTCTCTCTCTCTCTGTCTGTCTCTCTGTCTCTCTCTCTGTCTCTCTGTCTCTCTGTCTCTCTCTCTCTCTCTCTGTCTGTCTCTGTCTGTCTCTGTGTCTGTCTCTCTGTGTCTCTGTCTGTCTCTTTGTCTCTCTCTTTCTCTCTGTCTCTCTCTCTGTCTGTCTCTCTATGTCTCTCTCTCTGTCTCTCTGTATCTCTCTATGTCTGTCTCTCTGTGTCTCTGTCTCTGTCTCTCTCTCTCTCTGTCTGTCTCTCTATCTCTCTGTCTCTCTCTCTGTCTATCTCTCTCTCTGTCTGTCTCTCTGTCTCTCTGTCTATCTCTGTCTCTCTGTCTGTCTCTGTCTTTCTCTCTGTGTCTCTCTGTGTGTCTCTCTGTGTCTCTTTGTGTCTCTCTCTGTGTCTCTGTCTCTCTCTCCCTGTGTCTCTCTGTCTCTCTCTCTGTGTGCCTATCTGTGTCTCTCTGTGTCTCTCTGTGTCTGTCTCTCTCTGTGTCTGTCTCTCTTTGTCTCTCTGTGTCTCTCTGTGTCTCTCTGTGTCTCTCTGTGTCCCTCTGTGTCTCTCTGTGTCTCTCTCTGTGTGCCTATCTGTGTCTCTCTGTGTCTCTCTGTGTCTGTCTCTCTCTGTGTCTGTCTCTCTTTGTCTCTCTGTGTCTCTCTGTGTCTCTCTGTGTCCCTCTGTGTCTCTCCGTGTCTCTTTATCGGTACTCTTTATAACTCTTTAAAGTATGGTATTGTAGTTTAGGTTTAAAAAGTTTTACTTCACTATTTAAAGCTGCAATATTGGGCGTCCCTACCAAATTCATATAGAATTGTGAGTTATAGATCTGTCATTCTCATTGAAAGTAAGTCTAAGCGGTAGATCTGTTCTATATGCTCTATTTCTATGCTTCCTGTTCTTAAGTTTAGTTTTTGTGTCTTTTACATTCAGCTTCAAACGGCTGAAAATATAGGTTATTTTTTGTTTTTTAAAAGACATTTCACAGCGATTGAGATGGTACAATGATTCTCTACACTCAGTGATTTTGTTTTGTCACATCATCTGAAATTAGGTGAAATAATATAATTTTTGTAACCAGGAAATGGTGGCACAATTTCTGCATAGTACACCTTTAAAGCAAAGCAGTTGCATAATATTATAGGCAAAGTTAAATATAGTAAAATAATTGGTCTGATTAAATTGATAGAATTCTATATCAATCATATTACACTGATCAAAAATATAAACGCAACATGCAACAATTTCAAAGATTTTACAGAGTTACAGTTATTTTAAGGATATCAGTCAATTTAAATAAATTCATTAGGCCCTAATTCTATGTATTTCACATGTTGAGAATAGGTTGGTATATAGACCGACTGATAGCTAGCTGTAGACCGACTGATAGCTAGCTGTAGACCTACTGATAGCTAGCTGTAGACCTACTGATAGCTGTAGAATAGGTTGGTATGTAGACCTACTGATAGCTAGCTGTAGATCTACTGATAGATTTAGAATAGGTTTGTATGTAGACCTACTATTAGCTGTAGAATAGGTTTGTATGTAGACCTACTGATAGCTATAGAATAGGTTTGTATGTAGACCTACTAATAGCTAGCTGTAGAATAGGTTTCTATATAGACCTACTGATAGCTAGCTGTAGAATAGGTTTGTATATAGACCTACTGATAGCTAGCTGTAGAATAGGTTTGTATGTAGACCCACTGATAGCTAGCTGTAGATCTACTGATAGATGTAGAATAGGTTTGTATGTAGACCTACTGACAGCTGTAGAATTTTATGTAGACCTACTGATAGCTAGCTGTAGATCTACTGATAGCTAGCTATAGAATAGGTTTGTATGTAGACCTACTGATAGCTAGCTGTATACCTACTGATAGATATCTGTAGAATAGGTTTGTATGTAGACCTACTGATAGCTAGCTGTAGACCTACTGACAGCTAGCTGTAGAATAGGTTTGAATGTAGACCTACTGATAGCTGTAGAATAGGTTTGTATGTAGACCTACTGAAAGCTAGCTGTAGAATAGGTTTGTATATAGACCTACTGATAGCTAGCTGTAGACCTACTGATAGCTAGCTGTAGAATAGGTTTGTATGTAGACCTACTGATAGGTAGCTGTAGAATTGTATGTAGACCTACTGATAGCTAGCTGTAGATCTACTGATAGCTAGCTGTAGAATAGGTTTGAATGTAGACCTACTGATAGCTCGCTGTAGAACTACTGATAGCTAGCTGTAGAATAGGTTTGTATGTAGACCTACTGATAGGTAGCTGTAGAATTGTATGTAGACCTACTGATAGCTAGCTGTAGATCTACTGATAGCTAGCTGTAGAATAGGTTTGAATGTAGACCTACTGATATCTAGCTGTAGAACTACTGATAGCTATGTATACCTACTGATAGCTGTAGAATAGGTTTGTAATAGACCTTGATGCTAGTTGTAGACCTACTGATAGCTAGCTGTAGAATAGGTTTGTATGTAGACCTACTGATATCTAGCTGTAGAATAGGTTTGTATGTATACCTACTAATAGCTAGCTGTAGAATAGGTTTGTATGTAGACCTACTGATATCTAGCTGTAGAATAGGTTTGTATATAGACCTACTGATAGCTAGCTGTAGACCTACTGATAGCTAGCTGTAGAATAGGTTTGTATATAGACATACTGATAGGTAGCTGTAGAATAGGTTTGTATGTAGACCTACTGATAGCTAGCTGTAGAATAGGTTTGTATGTAGACCTACTGATAGCTAGCTGTAGAATAGGTTTGTATGTAGACCTACTGATAGCTAGCTGTAGAATAGGTTTGTATGTAGACCTACTGATAGCTAGCTGTAGAATTGGTTTTAATATAGACCTACTTATAGCTAGCTGTAGAATAGGTTTGTATATAGACCTACTGATAGCTAGCTGTAGACCTACTGATAGCAAGCTGTAGAATAGGTTTGTATATAGACCTACTGATAGGTAGCTGTAGAATAGGTTTGTATGTAGACCTACTGATAGCTAGCTGTAGAATAGGTTTGTATGTAGACCTACTGATAGCTAGCTGTAGAATAGGTTTGTATGTAGACCTACTGATAGCTAGATGTAGACCTACTGATAGCTAGCTGTAGAATAGGTTTGTATGTAGACCTACTGATAGCTAGCTGTAGAATTGGTTTTAATATAGACCTACTGATAGCTAGCTGTAGAATAGGTTTGTATATAGACCTACTGATAGCTAGCTGTAGAATAGGTTTGTATATAGACCTACTGATAGACCCTACTAATAGATGTAGAATAGGTTTGTATGTAGACCTACTGACAGCTGTAGAATTGTATGTAGACCTACTGATAGCTAGCTGTAGATCTACCATTAGCTAGCTGTAGAATAGGTTAGTATGTAGACCTACTGATAGCTAGCTGTATACCTACTGATAGATAGCTGTAGAATAGGTTTGTATGTAGACCTACTGATAGCTAGCTGTAGACCTACTGATAGCTAGCTGTAGAATAGGTTTGAATGTAGACCTACTGATAGCGAGCTATAGAATAGGTTTGTATATAGACCTACTGATATCTAGCTGTAGAATAGGTTTGTATGTATACCTACTAATAGCTAGCTGTAGAATAGGTTTGTATGTAGACCTACTGATATCTAGCTGTAGAATAGGTTTGTATATAGACCTACTGATAGCTAGCTGTAGACTTACTGATAACTAGCTGTAGAATAGGTTTGTATATAGACCTACTGATAGGTAGCTGTAGAATAGGTTTGTATGTAGACCTACTGATAGCTAGCTGTAGAATAGGTTTGTATGTAGACCTACTGATAGTGAGCTAGAGCATAGGTTTGTATATAGACCTACTGATATCTAGCTGTAGAATAGGTTTGTATGTATACCTACTAATAGCTAGCTGTAGAATAGGTTTGTATGTAGACCTACTGATATCTAGCTGTAGAATAGGTTTGTATATAGACCTACTGATAGCTAGCTGTAGAATATGTTTGTATATAGACCTACTGATAGCTAGCTGTAGAATAGGTTTGTATATAGACATACTGATAGGTAGCTGTAGAATAGGTTTGTATGTAGACCTACTGATAGCTAGCTGTAGAATAGGTTTGTATGTAGACCTACTGATAGCTAGCTGTAGAATAGGTTTGTATGTAGACCTACTGATAGCTAGATGTAGACCTACTGATAGCTAGCTGTAGAATAGGTTTGTATGTAGACCTACTGATAGCTAGCTGTAGAATTGGTTTTAATATAGACCTACTGATAGCTAGCTGTAGAATAGGTTTGTATATAGACCTACTGATAGGTAGCTGTAGAATAGGTTTGTATGTAGACCTACTGATAGCTAGCTGTAGAATAGGTTTGTATGTAGACCTACTGATAGCTAGCTGTAGAATAGGTTTGTATGTAGACCTACTGATAGCTAGATGTAGACCTACTGATAGCTAGCTGTAGAATAGGTTTGTATGTAGACCTACTGATAGCTAGCTGTAGAATTGGTTTTAATATAGACCTACTGATAGCTAGCTGTAGAATAGGTTTGTATATAGACCTACTGATAGCTAGCTGTAGAATAGGTTTGTATATAGACCTACTGATAGCTAGCTGTAGACCTACTAATAGATGTAGAATAGGTTTGTATGTAGACCTACTGACAGCTGTAGAATTGTATGTAGACCTACTGATAGCTAGCTGTAGATCTACCATTAGCTAGCTGTAGAATAGGTTAGTATGTAGACCTACTGATAGCTAGCTGTATACCTACTGATAGATAGCTGTAGAATAGGTTTGTATGTAGACCTACTGATAGCTAGCTGTAGACCTACTGATAGCTAGCTGTAGAATAGGTTTGTATGTAGACCTACTGATAGCTAGATGTAGACCTACTGATAGCTAGCTGTAGAATAGGTTTGTATGTAGACCTACTGATAGCTAGCTGTAGAATTGGTTTTAATATAGACCTACTGATAGCTAGCTGTAGAATAGGTTTGTATATAGACCTACTGATAGCTAGCTGTAGACCTACTAATAGATGTAGAATAGGTTTGTATGTAGACCTACTGACAGCTGTAGAATTGTATGTAGACCTACTGATAGCTAGCTGTAGATCTACCATTAGCTAGCTGTAGAATAGGTTAGTATGTAGACCTACTGATAGCTAGCTGTATACCTACTGATAGCTAGCTGTAGAATAGGTTTGTATGTAGACCTACTGATAGCTAGCTGTAGACCTACTGATAGCTAGCTGTAGAATAGGTTTGTATGTAGACTACTGATAGCTACTGTAGACTACTGATAGCTGTAGAATAGGTTTGTATATAGACCTACTGATAGCTAGCTGTAGACCTACTGATAGCTAGCTGTAGAATAGGTTTGTATGTAGACCTACTGATAGCGAGCTATAGAATAGGTTTGTATATAGACCTACTGATATCTAGCTGTAGAATAGGTTTGTATGTATACCTACTAATAGCTAGCTGTAGAATAGGTTTGTATGTAGACCTACTGATATCTAGCTGTAGAATAGGTTTGTATATAGACCTACTGATAGCTAGCTGTAGACTTACTGATAGCTAGCTGTAGAATAGGTTTGTATATAGACCTACTGATAGGTAGCTGTAGAATAGGTTTGTATGTAGACCTACTGATAGCTAGCTGTAGAATAGGTTTGTATGTAGACCTACTGATAGCTAGATGTAGACCAACTGATATCTAGCTGTAGACCTACTGATAGCTAGCTGTAGAATTGGTTTTAATATAGACCTACTGATATCTAGCTGTAGAATAGGTTAGTATGTAGACCTACTGATAGCTAGCTGTATACCTACTGATAGCTAGCTGTAGAATAGGTTTGTATGTAGACCTACTGATAGCTAGCTGTAGACCTACTGATAGCTGTAGAATAGGTTTGTATATAGACCTACTGATAGCTAGCTGTAGAATAGGTTTGTATGTAGACCTACTGATAGCGAGCTATAGAATAGGTTTGTATATAGACCTACTGATATCTAGCTGTAGAATAGGTTTGTATGTATACCTACTAATAGCTAGCTGTAGAATAGGTTTGTATGTAGACCTACTGATATCTAGCTGTAGAATAGGTTTGTATATAGACCTACTGATAGCTAGCTGTAGACTTACTGATAGCTAGCTGTAGAATAGGTTTGTATATAGACCTACTGATAGGTAGCTGTAGAATAGGTTTGTATGTAGACCTACTGATAGCTAGCTGTAGAATAGGTTTGTATGTAGACCTACTGATAGCTAGATGTAGACCAACTGATATCTAGCTGTAGACCTACTGATAGCTAGCTGTAGAATTGGTTTTAATATAGACCTACTGATATCTAGCTGTAGAATAGGTTTGTATGTAGACCTACTGATAGATATCTGTAGAATAGGTTGGTATTTAAAAAACGTTTAAATCACCTTTAGTTAACCAGGTAGGCTAGTTGAGAGCATGTTCTCATTTGCAACTGCGACCTGGCCAAGATAAAGCAAAGCAGTTCGACACAAACAACAACACAGAATTACACATGGAATAAACAAACATATAGTTAAAAATCTATATACAGCATGTGCAAATGAGGTAGGATAAGAGACGTAAGGCAATGAATAGGCCATGGTGGCAAAGTAATTACAGTATAGCAATTAAACACTGGAATGGTAGGATGTGCAGAAGATGAATGTGCAAGTAGAGATACTGGGGTGCAAGAAAGCAAGATAAATAAATAAATAAATACAGTATGGGGATGAGGTAGTTGGATGGGCTGTTTACAGATGGGCTATGTACAGGTGCATTGATCTGTGAGCTGCTCTGACAGCTGGTGCTTAAATCTAGTGAGGGAGATATGAGTCTCCAGCTTCAGAGATTTTTGCAGTTCGTTCCAGTCATTGGAAGCAGAGAACTGGAAGGAGGGGCGGCCAAAGGAAGAATTGGCTTTGGGGGTGACCAGTGAGATATACCTGCTGGAGCACGTGCTACGGGTGGGTGATGCTATGGTGACCAGTGAGCTGAGATAAGCAGAGACTTGTAGATGACCTGGAGCCAGTGGGTTTGGCGATGAGTATGAAGCGAAGGCCAGCCAACGAGAGCATACAGGTCACAGTGGTGGGTAGTATATATGGCTTTGGTGACAAAACGGATGGCACTGTGATAGACTATTATCCAATTTGTTGAGTACAGTGTTGGAGACTATTTTGTAAATGACATGGCCGAAGTCGAGGATCGGCAGGATGTTTTACCAGGGTATGTTTGGCAACATGAGTGAAGGATGCTTTGTTGCGAAGTAGGAAGCCAATTCTAGATTTAATTTTGGATTGGAGATGTTTAATGTGAGTCTGTAAGGAGAGTTTACAGTCTAACCAGACACCTAGGTATTTGTAGATGTCCACATATTCTAAGTCAGAACCGTCCAGAGTAGTGATGCTGGTCGGGCGGGCAGGTGCGGGCAGCGATCGGTTGAAGAGCATGCATTTAGTTTTACTTGCATTTAAGAGCAGTTTGAGGCCACGGAAGGAGAGTTGTATGGCATTGAAGCCCGTCTGGAGGTTTGTGAACACAGTGTCCAAAGAAGGGCCAGAAGTATACAGAATGGTGTCGTCTGCGTAGAGGTGGATGAAAGTATCATCAGCAGCAAGAGCGACATCATTGATGTATACAGAGAAGAGAGTCGGCCCGAGTATTGAACCCTGTGGCACACTCATAGAGACTGCCAGAGGTCCGGACAACAGGTCCTCCGATTTGACCTACTGAACTCTGTCTGAGAAGTAGTTGGTGAACCAGGCAAGGCAGTCATTTGAGAAACCAAAGCTGTTGAGTCTGCCGATAAGAATGCGGTGATTGACAGAGTCGAAAGCCTTGGCCAGGTTGATGAATAGGGCTGCACAGTGTTGTATTTTATCGATGCCGGTTATGGTATGATTTAAGACCTTGAGCGTGGCTGAGGTGCACCCATGACCAGCTCGAAAACCAGATTGCATAGCGGAGAAGGTACGGTTGGATTCGAAATGGCTTTTGAAGACCTTGGAAAGGCAGGGTAGGATAGATATAGGTCTGTAATAGTTTGGGTCTAGAGTGTCCCCCCCTTTGAAGAGGGGGATGACCGCGGCAGATTTCCAATCTTTGGGGATCTCAAACGATACAGAAGAGAGGTTAAACAGACTAGTAATAGGGGTTGCAAAAATTGCGGCTGATAGTTTTAGAAAGAAAGGGTCCAGATTGTTTTGTAGGGGTCCAGATTTAGCAGGTCTTTCAGAACATCGGCTATCTGGATTTGGGTGAAGGAGAAATGGGGAGGCTTGGGCAAGTTGCTGTGGGGGGTGCAGGGCTGTTGACCAGGGTAGGGGTAGCCAGGTGGAAAGCATGGCCGGCCATAGAAAAATGGTTATTGAAATTCTCGATTATCGTAGATTTATCGGTGGTGACAGTGTTTCCTAGCCTCAGTGCAGTGGTCAGCTATGAGGAGGTGCTCTTAGTCTCCATGGACTTTACAGTGTCCCAGAACCTTTTGGAGTTTGTGCTACAGGATGCAAATTTCTGCTAACCTTTTAAAATTTCTGCTTGAAAAAGCTAGCCTTTGCTTTCCTAACTGCTTGTGTTTATTGGTTCCTAACTTCCCTGAAAAGTTGCATATCGTGGGGGTTATTCGATGCTAATGCTGTACGCCACAGGATGTTTTTGTGCTGGTCAAGGGCAGTCAGGTCTGGAGTGAACCAAGGGCTGTATATTTTCTTCGTTCTACATATTTTGAGTGGGGCACGCTTATTTAAGATGGTGAGGAAATAACATTTAAAGAACGACAAGGCATCCTCTACTGACGGAAGAAGGTCAATATCCTTCCAGGATACCCGGGCCAGGTCGATTAGAAAGGCCTGCTCACTGAAGTTTTTTAGGGAGTGTTTGACAGTGATGAGGGGTGGTCGTTTGACCGCGGACCCATTACGGACGCAGGCAATGAGGCAGTGATCGCTGAGATCCTGGTTGAAGACAGTAGAGGTGTATTTAGAGGGCAGGTTGATCAGGGTGATATCTGAGGGTGCCCGTTTTTACAGATTTAGGGTGGTACGCGATAGGTTCCATGATCATTTGTGTGAGATTGAGGATCTATAGACAACAACAGGATAACATATGTGACAGGTAAATGAAATCTAATTTTATGGAGGAGTAGATAATATCTATCATCCTAATGGAGGAGTAGATTACATATATCATCCTGTAGATTACATCTATCATCCTAATGGAGGAGTAGATTACATCTATCATCCTAATGGAGGAGTAGATTACATCTATCATCCTGTAGATTACATATATCATCCTGTAGATTACATCTATCATCCTGTAGATTACATCTATCATCCTGTAGATTACATCTATCATCCTAATGGAGGAGTAGATTACATCTATCATCATGTAGATTACATCTATCATCCTGTAGATTACATCTATCATCCTAATGGAGGAGTAGATAACATCTATCATCCTGATGGAGGAGTAGATTACATCTATCATCCTGTAGATTACATATATCATCCTAATGGAGGAGAAGATTACATCTATCATCCTGTAGATTACATCTATCATCCTAATGGAGGAGTAGATTACATCTATCATCCTAATGGAGGAGTAGATTACATCTATCATCCTGATGGAGGAGTAGATTACATCTATCATCCTAATGGAGGAGTAGATTACATCTATCATCCTAATGGAGGAGTAGATTACATATATCATCCTAATGGAGGAGTAGATTACATCTATCATCCTAATGGAGGAGTAGATTACATCTATGATAGAGGAATTCTAAATTCCTTTATGCTTTAATTGTCAAAACCAATTCGCACTCATTTCTAATTCATTAATGAATTGTAAATGCATTAATTATGCATGAAGTAGAATGAGACCAGTCTTAAAAGCCAAAAGTAACAGCGTTTATTACAAGAGAGTACTGAAGCATACACATTTTTCCACAGGTTAAAAACTGAACATGACATCATCAGTTTATCCCCCCTCTCTCCGATTCTCACAAGAGCCCATTGTTCATTAGGCCTGGAACGTCTCCCAGACATTTCTTATCTGTCTGACAAGCCATAGCCTCGCTCCTCCGTTAACTTCCCAAGAGGCCCAGACAATTAATTCGTTCTGCTTACATTTTCAGTAACAGCTTAACCAATAACTTTTACTTTTCATACCATAACATAATAGTATTAGAATAAATGGTTCTAATCAATAATGTATACATAATTAATCATCTAAACTATAATTTCCTCTAACAATCCTCCCTTTGATCAAATATTATACATTCAATTCTACATCTAGTTTTATTTAATCATAAAAAATGAAAGTATAAACGAACTTAACTAACCTTTTATAGAGGTTTATCAGATTATCATATGAATAGATACATAATCAACAAATCAATTATAAATGTTTATCCAACTCTTCACATTTCATTAATCAAATCTAACCTTAACTCCAACCTTTTTTAAACCTACATCAGAATCATAACTCTTCCTTCGGATTTTCGTCAGACCTTCATTAAAAAAACAGTTCAATCATGGAAACCAATTACAATCTAATTCCCTTCATCTCAACACTAGCCTCATCAAACATAAATTCCCCACAAATGACAGATCCAGATTCGTCCACTTCCTCTGTAGACATGCCTTCAGTCCTCCACAGGTCAGAACCTGGAATCGGCCCATAACGCACCATCTGTAGTGTCATTGATCTCTCCAGAGTCCTGGAAACAAGGCCTCGCACACAGGGAATTAGACAACAGCCGCATAAAATTAAAACAGTCATGCAGGTGGATACAGCCCAAAACACCGTGATTATAACACTTTTCCATTTTCCAAATGTACTATCAAACCAATAGTCAGGGAAGTATCCACCCCAGAGTTTTCTGCCAACCCGTGAGCCAGGGTGGTCAAAACAGCTGAGGCTTCGGGCACTGATTCGTCCGGAGCTGTGCTACCTGGGATGTAAGACATGGTCCTGATTACCACGCCCACTTCCTCCTTTTATCTAATGCAATTCTATTCTGTCAGGTCTTCCAGCTGGTTGCTTCAGTCTGTTCTACAAAACCTTTAATAACACTTCTGGTAACTATAATTAATCCAGTCTACATTCTTATTGAGAGTAGACCACCAGAAAATGCTTAACTCTAATCCTTCTAGTATCTGATTTCTTGCCTTGAACTCATCCGGCACACCTCGTGGAACCCCAATGTTATCAATATATACTCTTTCGCCAAAAGACCCAGATGGAGCATCTCTTCTCTCTCGTTTGGCTAACTTCATGTCTTGGTGTTGTATGAGTGTAAAAGGCATTCCTAACCACAAACTCATTCCCCCGCACAACCACCAGATGGCGACACTGGCCCATTTGATTTTATTGAAATCCCCAGAAGTTCAACCAGCCTGTCAATTCAGACATGGTCTCGTCAGTGGTCATATTCTCTGTACTAACTTGGTTCCTGGGGATATAAATAGTGCAAATCAATACAACTGTCATTATCTGGCATTCCTGCTTTCATGAACAGCTTTACCATACATGCCATTCCCTTAGGGGAATTAATTCCGTTCAGTGGGAAAGGGATAGTTGTTAACTGGGGTTTAGCGTTCGCACAGGCATAACATTCCTCTTTAGCCACTGATCTGGCTATATATTGAATCCATTCCAACCATAAGTTGGACTCCCCAAACCCAGTCTCCACCTCTATAACTTCTTTAAGGTCTTTGGTCTGAACTATTCGTACTGGTCCTTTACCCTGGATGATTACACTAGGAATAGCCGTTGTTAGAGGGTTTGGTTGAACTTCGGCCAATCATATTCTCCTTATCGACTCTAACTTCTGCCACCTGGAACGGTACCATAGTATCAGTTGAAAACTGGTCGAAGCCCACATACCATAACCCGAGGTCCTGAGTATTGACCGCCTTAATGTAAATTCGCACCATTATACAATACTTCCTCTGCTCGGGAACACAGTCCAAAACGCCAACCCTTACTATACTCCACCTGGTCCCAAATTGAGTGTATGGGTTTACGTAGCCATCCCTTTCAGTGTGAGCTATAACCTGTGTCCACGATCAATATGGGAACCTGCACTGATATCTCTTATATTTTGGAACAAAATCCTCACCGTCTAAACCATGGGTCAAATTACCACTCTCCGCATATCTAGTAGGACGTGCTGTATCAGGAATATGTCACCCACGATAAGACAGCTCAGACGAACAGCTTCCATGTGAAACCCCACCCTTTCCCCGAGAACACATCACTTAGCAAGAGCCAGACACATCTTCACTTCTATGAACAAAAACAGGGGTGACAGGACAGGGAGGGTTACTTCATTCGAGAGATGGCCCCCGGAATTCTGTTAATTCCAGTTCTCCTCTCGAACACTGTTTATTTGTTCGACAGAAGATATGTATCTTACCCCCCCGCAGTGCGATATGAATCCGGGTGGCCCACGGGACTGGATTGAGTGTCTTCACCTGTAGTTCACCTGTAGTGCATAAACTCTTGGACATACAGGTTTGGTTAATAAAACAGTTTCTTATTCGTCAAACCAATTAGGTAAAAAAAAAATGTATTAGTTAATTATCCCGTAGGTCACATCCTATTCTAGAACACTATTTACCCATCCCCCTTTTGTTACCTGGCTCTGCCCAGGTAACAACCTTGCCTTATTCTTATACAATGACTTAGATAAGATTTAGTGAATTATCCTTATGTCTGACATTATCATTTAGGAGTGTCCCTTTCATTTTCCACATGTCCAATTCTCACTTTTGTCTCCACTCAGTAACTTATCTACACACTATGTTATCTTTGCTCGTCCTGGCCCCCCTTCTAAAACTTCTCTGCTCTCCAACCTTCAAGGTCTCTGCAGTGCGGGGGAGGGCTCTTCTGCCTGCCCGTGGCTGTTTTTCACATTCCCAAATTTGAACTACATGCCTCACTGTTTGTCTTTCTAAACTCATGGATTTTCTTTTAGAAAGAACATGTCTATGAGCGGCTTTTCTCTAAAGTCCTTAATCAATCTATCTTAATCCTAACAATAATCCTAAATCATCATAGATATCCTATATTCCTGTTAAATATAATACTATTTAAAAACTTATAATCTAATAAATGCTAACCATATTAAAAATCCTTCCTACACTAACAAGCCCTCTCCTTGGAGACCCTCAGTATTCTATCTGACAATAACATGGATTTAATGTGTTGCAAAGTGTGGAATAAAACTTTGGTCCTGGAAAACAGAGTAAAGCAGAACAAAGCATTCTTATAACCCATCTGGTCCTCTCAGCTATTCTTATCCAGCACCAGGTGGGCACCATGCCACCCTTCACGACAGGGAGAACAAACATACATGGGTCATCCTCAGTCAATCTTATCCTCCCCTGAAAGCATGCTTCACCTCAGCCTCTCCAACTGGAGCCTCAAGCAAAGGCATCATGCCTGAAGCCTTCACCACATCTGTAACAGACTTCTTAAAACACGGTATGATGCAAGCAGCACATCACATCAATAACAAATAATACAAGAATTAGGGTCAGAAATCCAGTAACCACCATACCAGTGTACTTACCTAACCAGGCTCCCAACTCATTTGAACAGTCAGACTCCTCCACCCCCGCCATGGTCCTCATCCTAGCAGATAGTGCATCAAGCCCATTAAGGCCCTTAGATATACTACCATCTGGACTGGTGTTATTAGGAATATATGTGCAACATTGTTCACCGAACATCTTGCAGGCGCCCCCCTGACTAGCAAGAAGCATATCCTAAGCAAGTCTATTCTGTATAAGACAGCCACAAATTGTCCCTACCATCAAAACCAGTCTCCGTGCCTAATTGATCAATAGCTGAATAGTCTAACATTAATTACTTGAATGGGATTCTTAACACAGTGGTGGCAGGTTCGGTCCAGGGGTGGTAGAGGAGTGTGTCTGGCCCTGGTTCGTCTGGGACCTCTGGTTTTGGCAGTACCTTAATAGAAAACACACCCACCGTGTCTGTCCCGGTCCTTTGTAGTCCGGGGGTGTAAGTGCCTGCATCAGAGAGCTTAATAGTTTTGATGGTTAGTAGGATTTCATCACCTTTACAAAGTTCAACAGTGCTTCCAGGTTTCCCCCATATCATGGAAAACCTATCCACCTTTGTGGGATTCCCTATGATATAAGGATATCCTCTTCTCCAGTCCCAGAACTGTCCCAAGTTGGTTATCATGTAATCCCCATACGGACACCCTCCCCCGTTACACAGGTAATGTCCCCCCGTCTTTTGACACTCCTGTACACGGGTGTTAAAATCAAACAAAAATACCTCAATTTCTTCCCTGCCCTGTTGGCTCAAAATATGTTATCTTCCCCTATTTATTCTCAATGATGAATATGACTTTCTCTCTGTTACAATACCAACTCCCTAATAGCCCATTCAAAAAACTTCACAGCTAATTGTTATAAGACGGAATCCTGAACCACTTTCTCATTTGCGGTTCAAACAGTAATTCTAAACCCTCAACCAAACTGCTTAATTTCTAATGAATTTACCTTAAAACTAGTAACTCAATATGACTCCATTCATTATACAAATGACTCTCCCCTGAGGCTGATCAGACCTCAGAAGCCAGTCATGATAAGGTCAAAAGGTCATACCATATTAGACATAAAGATCCCTTTATCCTTACAATAGAAATAGTCACCTGTGTGAGCGTGCCTCTAAAACCTAATGATAATTCCCCTTTGACTCAAATCAATAATCATAAGTTTTAAACATCGTCTACGGATATGTTTACTTAAATGACCATGCTACCTTTAGATACAATTAACCCGATAACATTATTATTCAATGCATTACTTTTTCTCTCTGCCGCAAATGTCGTACATTTCACAGTGTAAGGAATCCGTAATT
>NW_027040300.1:143285-193644 GCF_034236695.1 Oncorhynchus nerka | reverse complement strand
TAAATATCGGGGATTAAATTACGGATTCCTTACACTGCGAAATGTACGACATTTGCGGCAGAGAGAAAAAGTAATGCATTGAATAATAATGTTATCGGGTTAATTGTATCTAAAGGTAGCATGGTCATTTAAGTAAACATATCCGTAGACGATGTTTAAAACTTATGATTATTGATTTGAGTCAAAGGGGAATTATCATTAGGTTTTAGAGGCACGCTCACACAGGTGACTATTTCTATTGTAAGGATAAAGGGATCTTTATGTCTAATATGGTATGACCTTTTGACCTTATCATGACTGGCTTCTGAGGTCTGATCAGCCTCAGGGGAGAGTCATTTGTATAATGAATGGAGTCATATTGAGTTACTAGTTTTAAGGTAAATTCATTAGAAATTAAGCAGTTTGGTTGAGGGTTTAGAATTACTGTTTGAACCGCAAATGAGAAAGTGGTTCAGGATTCCGCTTCTTATAACAATTAGCTGTGAAGTTTTTTGAATGGGCTATTAGGGAGTTGGTATTGTAACAGAGAGAAAGTCATATTCATCATTGAGAATAAATAGGGGAAGATAACATATTTTGAGCCAACAGGGCAGGGAAGAAATTGAGGTATTTTTGTTTGATTTTAACACCCGTGTACAGGAGTGTCAAAAGACGGGGGGACATTACCTGTGTAACGGGGAGGGTGTCCGTATGGGGATTACATGATAACCAACTTGGGACAGTTCTGGGACTGGAGAAGAGGATATCCTTATATCATAGGAATCCCACAAAGGTGGATAGGTTTTCCATGATATGGGGGAAACCTGGAAGCACTGTTGAACTTTGTAAAGGTGATGAAATCCTACTAACCATCAAAACTATTAAGCTCTCTGATGCAGGCACTTACACCCCCGGACTACAAAGGACCGGGACAGACACGGTGGGTGTGTTTTCTATTAAGGTACTGCCAAAACCAGAGGTCCCAGATAACCAGGGCCAGACACACCCTCTACCACCCCTGGACCGAACCTGCCACCACTGTGTTAAGAATCCCATTCAAGTAATTAATGTTAGACTATTCAGCTATTGATCAATTAGGCACGGAGACTGGTTTTGATGGTAGGGACAATTTGTGGCTGTCTTATACAGAATAGACTTGCTTAGGATATGCTTCTTGCTAGTCAGGGGCGCCTGCAAGATGTTCGGTGAACAATGTTGCACATATATTCCTAATAACACCAGTCCAGATGGTAGTATATCTAAGGGCCTTAATGGGCTTGATGCACTATCTGCTAGGATGAGGACCATGGCGGGGGTGGAGGAGTCTGACTGTTCAAATGAGTTGGGAGCCTGGTTAGGTAAGTACACTGGTATGGTGGTTACTGGATTTCTGACCCTAATTCTTGTATTATTTGTTATTGATGTGATGTGCTGCTTGCATCATACCGTGTTTTAAGAAGTCTGTTACAGATGTGGTGAAGGCTTCAGGCATGATGCCTTTGCTTGAGGCTCCAGTTGGAGAGGCTGAGGTGAAGCATGCTTTCAGGGAGGATAAGATTGACTGAGGATGACCCATGTATGTTTGTTCTCCCTGTCGTGAAGGGTGGCATGGTGCCCACCTGGTGCTGGATAAGAATAGCTGAGAGGACCAGATGGGTTATAAGAATGCTTTGTTCTGCTTTACTCTGTTTTCCAGGACCAAAGTTTTATTCCACACTTTGCAACACATTAAATCCATGTTATTGTCAGATAGAATACTGAGGGTCTCAAGGAGAGGGCTTGTTAGTGTAAGGAAGGATTTTTAATATGGTTAGCATTTATTAGATTATAAGTTTTTAAATAGTATTATATTTAACAGGAATATAGGATATCTATGATGATTTAGGATTATTGTTAGGATTAAGATAGATTGATTAAGGACATTATAGAAAAGCCGCTCATAGACATGTTCTTTCTAAAAGAAAATCCATGAGTTTAGAAAGACAAACAGTGAGGCATGTAGTTCAAATTTGGGAATGTGAAAAACAGCCACGGGCAGGCAGAAGAGCCCTCCCCCGCACTGCAGAGACCTTGAAGGTTGAGAGCAGAGAAGTTTTAGAAGGGGGCCAGGACGAGCAAAGATAACATAGTGTGTAGATAAGTTACTGAGTGGAGACAAAAGTGAGAATTGGACATGGAAAATGAAAGGGACACTCCTAAATGATAATGTCAGACATAAGGATAATTCACTAAATCTTATCTAAGTCATTGTATAAGAATAAGGCAAGGTTGTTACCTGGGCAGAGCCAGGTAACAAAAGGGGGATGGGTAAATAGTGTTCTAGAATAGGATGTGACCTACGGGATAATTAACTAATACATTTTTTTTTTTAGCTAATTGGTTTGACGAATAAGAAACTGTTTTATTAACCAAACCTGTATGGCCAAGAGTTTATGCACTACAGGTGAACTACAGGTGAAGACACTCAATCCAGTCCCGTGGGCCACCCCGGATTCATATCGCACTGCGGGGGTAAGATACATATCTTCTGTCGAACAAATAAACAGTGTTCGAGAGGAGAACTGAATTAACAGAATTCCGGGGCCATCTCTCGAATGAAGTAACCCTCCCTGTCCTGTCACCCTGTTTTTGTTCATAGAAGTGAAGATGTGTCTGGCTCTTGCTAAGTGATGTGTTCTCGGGAAAGGGTGGGGTTTCACATGGAAGCTGTTCGTCTGAGCTGTCTTATCGTGGGTGACATATTCCTGATACAGCACGTCCTACTAGATATGCGGAGAGTGGTAATTTGACCCATGGTTTAGACGGTGAGGATTTTGTTCCAAAATATAAGAGATATCAGTGCAGGTTCCCATATTGATCGTGGACACAGGTTATAGCTCACACTGAAAGGGATGGCTACGTAAACCCATACACTCAATTTGGGACCAGGTGGATATAGTAAGGGTTGGCGTTTGGACTGTGTTCCCGAGCAGAGGAAGTATTGTATAATGGTGCGAATTTACATTAAGGCGGTCAATACTCAGGACCTCGGGTTATGGTATGTGGGCTTCGACCAGTTTTCAACTGATACTATGGTACCGTTCCAGGTGGCAGAAGTTAGAGTCGATAAGGAGAATATGATTGGCCGAAGTTCAACCAAACCCTCTAACAACGGCTATTCCTAGTGTAATCATCCAGGGTAAAGGACCAGTACGAATAGTTCAGACCAAAGACCTTAAAGAAGTTATAGAGGTGGAGACTGGGTTTGGGGAGTCCAACTTATGGTTGGAATGGATTCAATATATAGCCAGATCAGTGGCTAAAGAGGAATGTTATGCCTGTGCGAACGCTAAACCCCAGTTAACAACTATCCCTTTCCCACTGAACGGAATTAATTCCCCTAAGGGAATGGCATGTATGGTAAAGCTGTTCATGAAAGCAGGAATGCCAGATAATGACAGTTGTATTGATTTGCACTATTTATATCCCCAGGAACCAAGTTAGTACAGAGAATATGACCACTGACGAGACCATGTCTGAATTCACAGGCTGGTTGAACTTCTGGGGATTTCAATAAAATCAAATGGGCCAGTGTCGCCATCTGGTGGTTACAGGGGGAATGAGTTTGTGGTTAGGAATGCCTTTACACTCATACAACACCAAGACATGAAGTTAGCCAAACGAGAGAGAAGAGATGCTCCATCTGGGTCTTTTGGCGAAAGAGTATATATTGATAACATTGGGGTTCCACGAGGTGTGCCGGATGAGTTCAAGGCAAGAAATCAGATACTAGAAGGATTAGAGTTAAGCATTTTCTGGTGGTCTACTCTCAATAAGAATGTAGACTGGATTAATTATAGTTACCAGAAGTGTTATTAAAGGTTTTGTAGAACAGACTGAAGCAACCAGCTGGAAGACCTGACAGAATAGAATTGCATTAGATAAAAGGAGGAAGTGGGCGTGGTAATCAGGACCATGTCTTACATCCCAGGTAGCACAGCTCCGGACGAATCAGTGCCCGAAGCCTCAGCTGTTTTGACCACCCTGGCTCACGGGTTGGCAGAAAACTCTGGGGTGGATACTTCCCTGACTATTGGTTTGATAGTACATTTGGAAAATGGAAAAGTGTTATAATCACGGTGTTTTGGGCTGTATCCACCTGCATGACTGTTTTAATTTTATGCGGCTGTTGTCTAATTCCCTGTGTGCGAGGCCTTGTTTCCAGGACTCTGGAGAGATCAATGACACTACAGATGGTGCGTTATGGGCCGATTCCAGGTTCTGACCTGTGGAGGACTGAAGGCATGTCTACAGAGGAAGTGGACGAATCTGGATCTGTCATTTGTGGGGAATTTATGTTTGATGAGGCTAGTGTTGAGATGAAGGGGAATTAGATTGTAATTGGTTTCCATGATTGAACTGTTTTTTTAATGAAGGTCTGACGAAAATCCGGAAGGAAGAGTTATGATTCTGATGTAGGTTTAAAAAAGGTTGGAGTTAAGGTTAGATTTGATTAATGAAATGTGAAGAGTTGGATAAACATTTATAATTGATTTGTTGATTATGTATCTATTCATATGATAATCTGATAAACCTCTATAAAAGGTTAGTTAAGTTCGTTTATACTTTCATTTTTTATGATTAAATAAAACTAGATGTAGAATTGAATGTATAATATTTGATCAAAGGGAGGATTGTTAGAGGAAATTATAGTTTAGATGATTAATTATGTATACATTATTGATTAGAACCATTTATTCTAATACTATTATGTTATGGTATGAAAAGTAAAAGTTATTGGTTAAGCTGTTACTGAAAATGTAAGCAGAACGAATTAATTGTCTGGGCCTCTTGGGAAGTTAACGGAGGAGCGAGGCTATGGCTTGTCAGACAGATAAGAAATGTCTGGGAGACGTTCCAGGCCTAATGAACAATGGGCTCTTGTGAGAATCGGAGAGAGGGGGGATAAACTGATGATGTCATGTTCAGTTTATAACCTGTGGAAAAATGTGTATGCTTCAGTACTCTCTTGTAATAAACGCTGTTACTTTTGGCTTTTAAGACTGGTCTCATTCTACTTCATGCATAATTAATGCATTTACAATTCATTAATGAATTAGAAATGAGTGCGAATTGGTTTTGACAATTAAAGCATAAAGGAATTTAGAATTCCTCTATCATAGATGTAATCTACTCCTCCATTAGGATGATAGATGTAATCTACAGGATAATGGATGTAATCTACTCCTCCATTAGGATGATATATGTAATCTACTCCTCCATTAGGATGATATATGTAATCTACTCCTCCATTAGGATGATAGATGTAATCTACTCCTCCATTAGGATGATAGATGTAATCTACTCCTCCATCAGGATGATAGATGTAATCTACTCCTCCATTAGGATGATAGATGTAATCTACTCCTCCATTAGGATGATAGATGTAATCTACAGGATGATAGATGTAATCTTCTCCTCCATTAGGATGATATATGTAATCTACAGGATGATAGATGTAATCTACTCCTCCATCAGGATGATAGATGTTATCTACTCCTCCATTAGGATGATAGATGTAATCTACAGGATGATAGATGTAATCTACATGATGATAGATGTAATCTACTCCTCCATTAGGATGATAGATGTAATCTACAGGATGATAGATGTAATCTACAGGATGATATGTAATCTACAGGATGATATATGTAATCTACAGGATGATAGATGTAATCTACTCCTCCATTAGGATGATAGATGTAATCTACTCCTCCATTAGGATGATAGATGTAATCTACAGGATGATATATGTAATCTACTCCTCCATTAGGATGATAGATATTATCTACTCCTCCATAAAATTAGATTTCATTTACCTGTCACATATGTTATCCTGTTGTTGTCTATAGATCCTCAATCTCACACAAATGATCATGGAACCTATCGCGTACCACCCTAAATCTGTAAAAACGGGCACCCTCAGATATCACCCTGATCAACCTGCCCTCTAAATACACCTCTACTGTCTTCAACCAGGATCTCAGCGATCACTGCCTCATTGCCTGCGTCCGTAATGGGTCCGCGGTCAAACGACCACCCCTCATCACTGTCAAACACTCCCTAAAAAACTTCAGTGAGCAGGCCTTTCTAATCGACCTGGCCCGGGTATCCTGGAAGGATATTGACCTTCTTCCGTCAGTAGAGGATGCCTTGTCGTTCTTTAAATGTTATTTCCTCACCATCTTAAATAAGCGTGCCCCACTCAAAATATGTAGAACGAAGAAAATATACAGCCCTTGGTTCACTCCAGACCTGACTGCCCTTGACCAGCACAAAAACATCCTGTGGCGTACAGCATTAGCATCGAATAACCCCCACGATATGCAACTTTTCAGGGAAGTTAGGAACAGCAAAGGCTAGCTTTTTCAAGCAGAAATTTTAAAAGGTTAGCAGAAATTTGCATCCTGTAGCACAAACTCCAAAAGGTTCTGGGACACTGTAAAGTCCATGGAGACTAAGAGCACCTCCTCATAGCTGACCACTGCACTGAGGCTAGGAAACACTGTCACCACCGATAAATCTACGATAATCGAGAATTTCAATAACCATTTTTCTATGGCCGGCCATGCTTTCCACCTGGCTACCCCTACCCTGGTCAACAGCCCTGCACCCCCCACAGCAACTTGCCCAAGCCTCCCCATTTCTCCTTCACCCAAATCCAGATAGCCGATGTTCTGAAAGACCTGCTAAATCTGGACCCCTACAAAACAATCTGGACCCTTTCTTTCTAAAACTATCAGCCGCAATTTTTGCAACCCCTATTACTAGTCTGTTTAACCTCTCTTCTGTATCGTTTGAGATCCCCAAAGATTGAAATCTGCCGCGGTCATCCCCTCTTCAAAGGGGGACACTCTAGACCCAAACTATTACAGACCTATATCTATCCTACCCTGCCTTTCCAAGGTCTTCAAAAGCCATTTCGAATCCAACCTACCTTCTCCGCTATGCAATCTGGTTTTCGAGCTGGTCATGGGTGCACCTCAGCCACGCTCAAGGTCTTAAATCATACCATAACCGGCATCGATAAAATACAACACTGTGCAGCCCTATTCATCAACCTGGCCAAGGCTTTCGACTCTGTCAATCACCGCATTCTTATCGGCAGACTCAACAGCTTTGGTTTCTCAAATGACTGCCTTGCCTGGTTCACCAACTACTTCTCAGACAGAGTTCAGTAGGTCAAATCGGAGGACCTGTTGTCCGGACCTCTGGCAGTCTCTATGAGTGTGCCACAGGGTTCAATTCTCGGGCCGACTCTCTTCTCTGTATACATCAATGATGTCGCTCTTGCTGCTGATGATACTTTCATCCACCTCTACGCAGACGACACCATTCTGTATACTTCTGGCCCTTCTTTGGACACTGTGTTCACAAACCTCCAGACGGGCTTCAATGCCATACAACTCTCCTTCCGTGGCCTCAAACTGCTCTTAAATGCAAGTAAAACTAAATGCATGCTCTTTCAACCGATCGCTGCCCGCACCTGCCCGCCCGACCAGCATCACTACTCTGGACGGTTCTGACTTAGAATATGTGGACATCTACAAATACCTAGGTGTCTGGTTAGACTGTAAACTCTCCTTACAGACTCACATTAAACATCTCCAATCCAAAATTAAATCTAGAATTGGCTTCCTACTTCGCAACAAAGCATCCTTCACTCATGTTGCCAAACATACCCTCGTAAAACATCCTGCCGATCCTCGACTTCGGCCATGTCATTTACAAAATAGTCTCCAACACTGTACTCAACAAATTGGATAATAGTCTATCACAGTGCCATCCGTTTTGTCACCAAAGCCATATATACTACCCACCACTGTGACCTGTATGCTCTCGTTGGCTGGCCTTCGCTTCATACTCATCGCCAAACCCACTGGCTCCAGGTCATCTACAAGTCTCTGCTTATCTCAGCTCACTGGTCACCATAGCATCACCCACCCGTAGCACGTGCTCCAGCAGGTATATCTCACTGGTCACCCCAAAGCCAATTCTTCCTTTGGCCGCCCCTCCTTCCAGTTCTCTGCTTCCAATGACTGGAACGAACTGCAAAAATCTCTGAAGCTGGAGACTCATATCTCCCTCACTAGATTTAAGCACCAGCTGTCAGAGCAGCTCACAGATCAATGCACCTGTACATAGCCCATCTGTAAACAGCCCATCCAACTACCTCATCCCCATACTGTATTTATTTATTTATTTATCTTGCTTTCTTGCACCCCAGTATCTCTACTTGCACATTCATCTTCTGCACATCCTACCATTCCAGTGTTTAATTGCTATACTGTAATTACTTTGCCACCATGGCCTATTCATTGCCTTACGTCTCTTATCCTACCTCATTTGCACATGCTGTATATAGATTTTTAACTATATGTTTGTTTATTCCATGTGTAATTCTGTGTTGTTGTTTGTGTCGAACTGCTTTGCTTTTATCTTGGCCAGGTCGCAGTTGCAAATGAGAACATGCTCTCAACTAGCCTACCTGGTTAACTAAAGGTGATTTAAACGTTTTTAAATACCAACCTATTCTACAGATATCTATCAGTAGGTCTACATACAAACCTATTCTACAGCTAGATATCAGTAGGTCTATATTAAAACCAATTCTACAGCTAGCTATCAGTAGGTCTACAGCTAGATATCAGTTGGTCTACATCTAGCTATCAGTAGGTCTACATACAAACCTATTCTACAGCTAGCTATCAGTAGGTCTACATACAAACCTATTCTACAGCTACCTATCAGTAGGTCTATATACAAACCTATTCTACAGCTAGCTATCAGTAAGTCTACAGCTAGCTATCAGTAGGTCTATATACAAACCTATTCTACAGCTAGATATCAGTAGGTCTACATACAAACCTATTCTACAGCTAGCTATTAGTAGGTATACATACAAACCTATTCTACAGCTAGATATCAGTAGGTCTATATACAAACCTATTCTATAGCTCGCTATCAGTAGGTCTACATACAAACCTATTCTACAGCTAGCTATCAGTAGGTCTACAGCTAGCTATCAGTAGGTCTATATACAAACCTATTCTACAGCTATCAGTAGGTCTACAGCTAGCTATCAGTAGGTCTACATACAAACCTATTCTACAGCTAGCTATCAGTAGGTATACAGCTAGCTATCAGTAGGTCTACATACTAACCTATTCTACAGCTAGATATCAGTAGGTCTATATTAAAACCAATTCTACAGCTAGCTATCAGTAGGTCTACAGCTAGATATCAGTTGGTCTACATCTAGCTATCAGTAGGTCTACATACAAACCTATTCTACAGCTAGCTATCAGTAGGTCTACATACAAACCTATTCTACAGCTACCTATCAGTAGGTCTATATACAAACCTATTCTACAGCTAGCTATCAGTAAGTCTACAGCTAGCTATCAGTAGGTCTATATACAAACCTATTCTACAGCTAGATATCAGTAGGTCTACATACAAACCTATTCTACAGCTAGCTATTAGTAGGTATACATACAAACATATTCTACAGCTAGATATCAGTAGGTCTATATACAAACCTATTCTATAGCTCGCTATCAGTAGGTCTACATACAAACCTATTCTACAGCTAGCTATCAGTAGGTCTACAGCTAGCTATCAGTAGGTCTATATACAAACCTATTCTACAGCTATCAGTAGGTCTACAGCTAGCTATCAGTAGGTCTACAGCTAGCTATCAGTAGGTCTACATACAAACCTATTCTACAGCTAGCTATCAGTAGGTCTACAGCTAGCTATCAGTAGGTCTACATACAAACCTATTCTACAGCTAGCTATCAGTAGGTATACAGCTAGCTATCAGTAGGTCTACATACTAACCTATTCTACAGCTAGCTAATGGTAGATCTACAGCTAGCTATCAGTAGGTCTACATACAATTCTACAGCTGTCAGTAGGTCTACATACAAACCTATTCTACATATATTAGTAGGTCTACAGCTAGCTATCAGTAGGTCTATATACAAACCTATTCTACAGCTAGCTATCAGTAGGTCTATATTAAAACCAATTCTACAGCTAGCTATCAGTAGGTCTACATACAAACCTATTCTACAGCTAGCTATCAGTAGGTCTACATCTAGCTATCAGTAGGTCTACATACAAACCTATTCTACAGCTAGCTATCAGTAGGTCTACATCTAGCTATCAGTAGGTCTACATACAAACCTATTCTACAGCTAGCTATCAGTAGGTCTACAGCTAGCTATCAGTAGGTCTACATACTAACCTATTCTACAGCTAGCTAATGGTAGATCTACAGCTAGCTATCAGTAGGTCTACATACAATTCTACAGCTGTCAGTAGGTCTACATACAAACCTATTCTACATCTATTAGTAGGTCTACAGCTAGCTATCAGTAGGTCTATATACAAACCTATTCTACAGCTAGCTATCAGTAGGTCTATATACAAACCTATTCTACAGCTAGCTATCAGTAGGTCTATATTAAAACCAATTCTACAGCTAGCTATCAGTAGGTCTACATACAAACCTATTCTACAGCTAGCTATCAGTAGGTCTACATCTAGCTATCAGTAGGTCTACATACAAACCTATTCTACAGCTAGCTATCAGTAGGTCTACATACAAACCTATTCTACAGCTAGCTATCAGTAGGTCTACATACAAACCTATTCTACAGCTACCTATCAGTAGGTCTATATACAAACCTATTCTACAGCTAGCTATCAGTAGGTCTATATTAAAACCAATTCTACAGCTAGCTATCAGTAGGTCTACATACAAACCTATTCTACAGCTAGCTATCAGTAGGTCTACATCTAGCTATCAGTAGGTCTACATACAAACCTATTCTACAGCTAGCTATCAGTAGGTCTACATACAAACCTATTCTACAGCTAGCTATCAGTAGGTCTACATACAAACCTATTCTACAGCTACCTATCAGTATGTCTATATACAAACCTATTCTACAGCTAGCTATCAGTAGGTCTATATACAAACATATTCTACAGCTAGCTATCAGTAGGTCTATATACAAACCTATTCTACAGCTAGATATCAGTAGGTCTACATACAAACCTATTCTACAGCTAGCTATTAGTAGGTATACATACAAACCTATTCTACAGCTAGATATCAGTAGGTCTATATACAAACCTATGCTCTAGCTCACTATCAGTAGGTCTACATACAAACCTATTCTACAGCTAGCTATCAGTAGGTCTACATACAAACCTATTCTACAGCTAGTTATCAGTAAGTCTACAGCTAGCTATCAGTAGGTCTATATACAAACCTATTCTACAGCTAGATATCAGTAGGTCTACATACAAACCTATTCTACAGCTAGCTATTAGTAGGTATACATACAAACCTATTCTACAGCTAGATATCAGTAGGTCTATATACAAACCTATTCTATAGCTCGCTATCAGTAGGTCTACATTCAAACCTATTCTACAGCTAGCTATCAGTAGGTCTACAGCTAGCTATCAGTAGGTCTACATACAAACCTATTCTACAGCTATCTATCAGTAGGTATACAGCTAGCTATCAGTAGGTCTACATACTAACCTATTCTACAGCTAGCTAATGGTAGATCTACAGCTAGCTATCAGTAGGTCTACATACAATTCTACAGCTGTCAGTAGGTCTACATACAAACCTATTCTACATCTATTAGTAGGTCTACAGCTAGCTATCAGTAGGTCTATATACAAACCTATTCTACAGCTAGCTATCAGTAGGTCTATATTAAAACCAATTCTACAGCTAGCTATCAGTAGGTCTACATACAAACCTATTCTACAGCTAGCTATCAGTAGGTCTACATCTAGCTATCAGTAGGTCTACATACAAACCTATTCTACAGCTAGCTATCAGTAGGTCTACATACAAACCTATTCTACAGCTAGCTATCAGTAGGTCTACATACAAACCTATTCTACAGCTACCTATCAGTAGGTCTATATACAAACCTATTCTACAGCTTGCTATCAGTAGGTCTACAGCTAGCTATCAGTAGGTCTATATACAAACCTATTCTACAGCTAGCTATAAGTAGGTCTATATTAAAACCAATTCTACAGCTAGCTATCAGTAGGTCTACATACAAACCTATTCTACAGCTAGCTATCAGTAGGTCTACATACAAACCTATTCTACAGCTAGCTATCAGTAGGTCTACATACAAACCTATTCTACAGCTAGCTATCAGTAGGTCTACATACAAACCTATTCTACAGCTACCTATCAGTATGTCTATATACAAACCTATTCTACAGCTAGCTATCAGTAGGTCTACAGCTAGCTATCAGTAGGTCTATATACAAACCTATTCTACAGCTAGATATCAGTAGGTCTACATACAAACCTATTCTACAGCTAGCTATTAGTAGGTATACATACAAACCTTTCTACAGCTAGATATCAGTAGGTCTACATACAAACCTATTCTACAGCTAGCTATCAGTAGGTCTACAACTAGCTATCAGTAGGTCTATATACAAACCTATTCTACAGCTATCAGTAGGTCTACAGCTAGCTATCAGTAGTTCTACAGCGAGCTATCAGTAGGTCTACATTCAAACCTATTCTACAGCTAGCTATCAGTAGATCTACAGCTAGCTATCAGTAGGTCTACATACAATTCTACAGCTACCTATCAGTAGGTCTACATACAAACCTATTCTACAGCTAGCTATCAGTAGTTCTACAGCGAGCTATCAGTAGGTCTACATTCAAACCTATTCTACAGCTAGCTATCAGTAGATCTACAGCTAGCTATCAGTAGGTCTACATACAATTCTACAGCTACCTATCAGTAGGTCTACATACAAACCTATTCTACAGCTAGCTATCAGTAGGTCTACAGCTAGCTATCAGTAGGTCTATATACAAACCTATTCTACAGCTAGCTTTCAGTAGGTCTACATACAAACCTATTCTACAGCTATCAGTAGGTCTACATTCAAACCTATTCTACAGCTAGCTGTCAGTAGGTCTACAGCTAGCTATCAGTAGGTCTACATACAAACCTATTCTACAGATATCTATCAGTAGGTATACAGCTAGCTATCAGTAGGTCTACATACAAACCTATTCTATAGCTAGCTATCAGTAGATCTACAGCTAGCTATCAGTAGGTCTACATAAAATTCTACAGCTGTCAGTAGGTCTACATACAAACCTATTCTACATCTATCAGTAGATCTACAGCTAGCTATCAGTGGGTCTACATACAAACCTATTCTACAGCTAGCTATCAGTAGGTCTATATACAAACCTATTCTACAGCTAGCTATCAGTAGGTCTATATAGAAACCTATTCTACAGCTAGCTATTAGTAGGTCTACATACAAACCTATTCTATAGCTATCAGTAGGTATACAGCTAGCTATCAGTAGGTCTACATACAAACCTATTCTATAGCTATCAGTAGGTCTACATACAAACCTATTCTACAGCTAATAGTAGGTCTACATACAAACCTATTCTAAATCTATCAGTAGATCTACAGCTAGCTATCAGTAGGTCTACAGCTAGCTATCAGTAGGTCTACATACAAACCTATTCTACAGCTATCAGTAGGTCTACAGCTAGCTATCAGTAGGTCTACAGCTAGCTATCAGTAGGTCTACAGCTAGCTATCAGTAGGTCTACATACAAACCTATTCTACAGCTATCAGTAGGTCTACAGCTAGCTATCAGTCGGTCTACAGCTAGCTATCAGTCGGTCTATATACCAACCTATTCTCAACATGTGAAATACATAGAATTAGGGCCTAATGAATTTATTTAAATTGACTGATATCCTTAAAATAACTGTAACTCAGTAAAATCTTTGAAATTGTTGCATGTTGCGTTTATATTTTTGATCAGTGTAATATGATTGATATAGAATTCTATCAATTTAATCAGACCAATTATTTTACTATATTTAACTTTGCCTATAATACTATGCAACTGCTTTGCTTTAAAGGTGTACTATGCAGAAATTGTGCCACCATTTCCTGGTTACAAAAATTATATTATTTCACCTAATTTCAGATGATGTGACAAAACAAAATCACTGAGTGTAGAGAATCATTGTACCATCTCAATCGCTGTGAAATGTCTTTTAAAAAACAAAAAATAACCTATATTTTCAGCCGTTTGAAGCTGAATGTAAAAGACACAAAAACTAAACTTAAGAACAGGAAGCATAGAAATAGAGCATATAGAACAGATCTACCGCTTAGACTTACTTTCAATGAGAATGACAGATCTATAACTCACAATTCTATATGAATTTGGTAGGGACGCCCAATATTGCAGCTTTAAATAGTGAAGTAAAACTTTTTAAACCTAAACTACAATACCATACTTTAAAGAGTTATAAAGAGTACCGATAAAGAGACACGGAGAGACACAGAGGGACACAGAGAGACACAGAGAGACACAGAGAGACAAAGAGAGACACAGATAGGCACACAGAGAGAGACACAGAGAGACACAGAGGGACACAGAGAGACACAGAGAGACACAGAGAGACACAGAGAGACAAAGAGAGACAGACACAGAGAGAGACAGACACAGAGAGACACAGAGAGACACAGATAGGCACACAGAGAGAGAGACAGAGAGACACAGAGAGAGACACAAAGAGACACAGAGAGACACACAGAGAGACACAGAGAGAAAGACAGAGACAGACAGAGAGACAGAGATAGACAGAGAGACAGAGAGACAGACAGAGAGAGAGATAGACAGAGAGAGAGACAGAGAGATAGAGAGACAGACAGAGAGAGAGAGAGACAGAGACAGAGACACAGAGAGACAGACATAGAGAGATACAGAGAGACAGAGAGAGAGACATAGAGACAGACAGACAGAGAGAGAGACAGAGAGAAAGAGAGAGACAAAGAGACAGACAGAGACACAGAGAGACAGACACAGAGACAGACAGAGACAGACAGAGAGAGAGAGAGAGAGACAGAGAGACAGAGAGACAGAGAGAGAGACAGAGAGACAGACAGAGAGAGAGAGACAGAGAGAAAGAGAGAGAGACACAGAGACAGACAGAGACACAGAGAGATAGACATAGAGAGACAGACAGAGAGAGAGACAGAGAGAAAGAGAGAGACAGAGAGAGAGACGTAGAGAGATAGACAGAGAGAGAGAGACACAGAGAGACACAGAGAGTAAAGATATGATACCTGTGTCTGTATGCGGTTTAGTCCTCTACACCACAGTATCTGTCCTCGTCGTAGCTCTCTCTCAGCACAGTCAATCTCTCCCTCTTCGTCTCCTTCGTCCATCTCTTCCTCTTCCTCCACCGCCGCCATCGCTGCCCCCGCCTCCTTCAGACATGGTAATTGGTCGCTGGGAACCGTGGCGATCACCTGTCCCCCGACAATGTACACAGAGACAGTCAAAATCAAATCAAATCAAATTTATTTATATAGCCCTTCGTACATCAGCTGATATCTCAAAGTGCTGTACAGAAACCCAGCCTAAAACCCCAAACAGCAAACAATGCAGGTGTAAAAGCACGTCAGACGAAAAAGGTGGTACTATTCTACACACAAGTAATGCATTACACACACACTGTCTAATAGGCCTGTCTAATAGGCCTGTCTAAAAGGCCTGTCTAATAGGCCTGTCTAATAGGTCTGCCTAATAGGCCTGTCTAAAAGGCCTGTCTAAAAGGCCTGTATAATAGGCCTGTCTAATAGGCCTGTCTAATAGGCCTGTCTAATAGGCCTGTCTAATAGGCCTGTCTAATAGGCCTGTCTAAAAGGCCTGTCTAATAGGCCTGTCTAATAGGCCTGTCTAAAAGGCCTGTCTAATAGGCCTGTCTAAAAGGCCTGTCTAATAGGCCTGTCTAAAAGGCCTGTCTAATAGGCCTGTCTAATAGGCCTGTCTAAAAAGATGTTCCTCTATCTATGACTACAGTGCATTTTCTATATTAGCGGGTTAGGGGTTAGGGTTAGGGATTAGGGTTAGGGCTGGGGTTAGGGTTAGGGTTAGGCATTAGGGTTAGGGTTAGGGGTTAGGGTTGGGGTTAGGGTAAGGGTTAGGGTTAGGGGTTAGGGTTAGGGTTAGGGTTCGGGCTGGGGTTAGGGTTAGGGGTTAGGGCTGGGGTTAGGGTTGGGGTTAGGGATGGGGTTAGGGGTTAGGGTTAGGGTTGGGGTTAGGGTTAGGGGTTTGGGTTAGGGTTGGGTTTAGGGTTAGGGCTTTGGGGTTAGAGGTTAGGGTTGGGGTTAGGGTTAGGGCTGGGTTAGGGTTGGGGTTAGGGTTGGGGGGTTGGGGTAAGGGTTGGGGTTTGAGTTAGGGTTGGGGTTAGGGTTGGGGGTTGGGTTAGGATTAGGGTTGAGGTTAGGTATGGGTAAGGGTTAGGGTTGGGGTTAGGGTTGGGGTTGGGGTTAGGATTGGGGCTTGAGGTTGAGGTTATGGCTAGGGGTTAGGGTTGGGGTTAGGGTTGGGGTTAGGGTTATGGTTGGGGCTAGGGTTGAGGTTGAGGCTATGGCTAGGGTTAGGGTTGGGGTTGGGGTTAGGGTTGGGGTTAGGGTTATGGTTGGGGCTAGGTTGAGGTTAGGGCTAGGGGTTAGGGTTAGGGTTGGGTGCGGGCCCCAGATTTGGACTTTATCACATAACCTATAGTCAGGTGGTTTGCGGATGGGTTATTAGCAAACAGCTGACCCGTACATCATTAACACACACACTGACCTGTCCCCAGAGTAGTTCTCCCACTCCAACGAACAGACACCAGAGCCACTGTTCCACGCTGAGAGGAGCACAGCTGAACGGCTTGCCTCCCCACTGGACGATCACCACCTAGGGAACATAACATACAATACCAACAGGACGTGGACACCTGCAGTCTGTATATAGACTTTTTGTTTTCTTTTGTTCTACTGTATTATTGACTGTGTTTTGTTTATTCCATGTGTAACTGTGTTGTTGTTTGTGTCTCACTGCTATGCTTTATCTTGGCCAGGTCACAGTTGTAAATGAGAACTTGTTCTCAACTGGCCTACCTGGTTAAATAAAGGTGATCTGGTCTACCTGGTTAAATAAAGGTGATCTGGTCTACCTGGTTAAATAAAGGTGATCTGGTCTACCTGGTTAAATAAAGGTGATCTGGTCTACCTGGTTAAATAAAGGTGATCTGGTCTACCTGGTTAAATAAAGGTGATCTGGTCTACCTGGTTAAATAAAGGTGATCTGGTCTACCTGGTTAAATAAAGGTGATCTGGCCTACCTGGTTAAATAAAGGTGATCTGGTCTACCTGGTTAAATAAAGGTGATCTGGTCTACCTGGTTAAATAAAGGTGATCTGGTCTACCTGGTTAAATAATGGTGATCTGGTCTACCTGGTTAAATAAAGGTGATCTGGTCTACCTGGTTAAATAAAGGTGATCTGGTCTACCTGGTTAAATAAAGGTGGTCTGCCTGGTTAAATAAAGGTGATCTGGTCTACCTGGTTAAATAAAGGTGATCTGGCCTACCTGGTTAAATAAAGGTGATCTGGTCTACCTGGTTAAATAAAGGTGATCTGGCCTACCTGGTTAAATAAAGGTGATCTGGCCTACCTGGTTAAATAAATGTGATCTGGTCTACCTGGTTAAATAAAGGTGATCTGGTCTACCTGGTTAAATAAAGGTGATCTGGTCTACCTGGTTAAATAAAGGTGATCTGGTCTACCTGGTTAAATAAAGGTGATCTGGTCTACCTGGTTAAATAAAGGTGTCTACCTGGTTAAATAAAGGTGATCTGGCCTACCTGGTTAAATAAAGGTGATCTGGTCTACCTGGTTAAATAAAGGTGATCTGGCCTACCTGGTTAAATAAAGGTGATCTGGCCTACCTGGTTAAATAAATGTGATCTGGTCTACCTGGTTAAATAAAGGTGATCTGGTCTACCTGGTTAAATAAATGTGATCTGGTCTACCTGGTTAAATAAAGGTGATCTGGTCTACCTGGTTAAATAAAGGTGATCTGGTCTACCTGGTTAAATAAAGGTGATCTGGTCTACCTGGTTAAATAAAGGTGATCTGGTCTACCTGGTTAAATAAAGGTGATCTGGCCTACCTGGTTAAATAAAGGTGATCTGGTCTACCTGGTTAAATAAAGGTGATCTGGTCTACCTGGTTAAATAAAGGTGATCTGGTCTACCTGGTTAAATAAAGGTGATCTGGTCTACCTGGTTAAATAAAGGTGATCTGGCCTACCTGGTTAAATAAAGGTGATCTGGTCTACCTGGTTAAATAAAGGTGAACCTGGTTAAATAAAGGTGATCTGGTCTACCTGGTTAAATAAAGGTGATCTGGTCTACCTGGTTAAATAAAGGTGATCTGGTCTACCTGGTTAAATAAAGGTGATCTGGTCTACCTGGTTAAATAAAGGTGATCTGGTCTACCTGGTTAAATAAAGGTGATCTGGCCTACCTGGTTAAATAAAGGTGATCTGGTCTACCTGGTTAAATAAAGGTGATCTGGTCTACCTGGTTAAATAAAGGTGATCTGGTCTACCTGGTTAAATAAAGGTGATCTGGCCTACCTGGTTAAATAAAGGTGATCTGGTCTACCTGGTTAAATAAAGGTGATCTGGTCTACCTGGTTAAATAAAGGTGATCTGGTCTACCTGGTTAAATAAAGGTGATCTAGTCTACCTGGTTAAATAAAGGTGATCTGGTCTACCTGGTTAAATAAAGGTGATCTGGTCTACCTGGTTAAATAAAGGTGATCTGGTCTACCTGGTTAAATAAAGGTGATCTGGCGTCTACCTGGTTAAATAAAGGTGATCTGGCGTCTACCTGGTTAAATAAAGGTGATCTGGCCTACCTGGTTAAATAAAGGTGATCTGGCCTACCTGGTTAAATAAAGGTGATCTGGCCTACCTGGTTAAATAAAGGTGATCTGGTCTACCTGGTTAAATAAAGGTGATCTGGCCTACCTGGTTAAATAAAGGTGATCTGGCCTACCTGGTTAAATAAAGGTGATCTGGCCTACCTGGTTAAATAAAGGTGATCTGGCCTACCTGGTTAAATAAAGGTGATCTGGCCTACCTGGTTAAATAAAGGTGAAATAAAACATTTTTATTTAATTCCAAAATCATGGGCATTAATATGGAGTTGGTCCCCCCTTTGCTGCTATAACAGCCTCCACTCTCCTGGGAAGGCTTTCCACTAGATGTTGGAACATTGCTGCTATAACAGCCTCCACTCTTCTGGGAAGGCTTTCCACTAGATGTTGGAACATTGCTGCTATAACAGCCTCCACTCTTCTGGGAAGGCTTTCCACTAGATGTTGGAACATTGCTGCTATAACAGCCTCCACTCTCCTGGGAAGGCTTTCCACTAGATGTTGGAACATTGCTGCTATAACAGCCTCCACTCTTCTGGGAAGGCTTTCCACTAGATGTTGGAACATTGCTGCTATAACAGCCTCCACTCTTCTGGGAAGGCTTTCCACTAGATGTTGGAACATTGCTGCTATAACAGCCTCCACTCTTCAGGGCACCTTCCACTTTACAATAACAGCACTTACAGTTGGCCAGGGTACCTTCCACTTCACAATAACAGCACTTACAGTTGGCCAGGGTACCTTCCACTTCACAATAACAGCACTTACAGTTGGCCAGGGTACCTTCCACTTCACTTCACGCACGTCCGTGCATACGTGTGTGTCAGTGTGTGTGCGTGTGTGTCAGTGTTTCCATGTGTCCAGGCGTGCGTGTCAGTGTGTGTGCGTGTGTGTCCATGTGTCCGTGTCAGTGTGTGTGTCAGTGTGTGCGTGCGTGTGCGTGCGTGTGTCCTACCTGGATAACTAAGGTTCCTACCTGGATAACTAAGGTTCCTACCTGGATAACTAAGGTTCCGAACACTATGGAACAGAAGATTGGGTTAGAGAAGATTCCGTCGAAGACGTTCCTCTCTCCGTGGATCTTCCTGGCGTTGATCTCATTAAAGAGCTGCATGAGGACGAAGGTGTTGAAAATGATGGTGTAGTGTTCTGACGGAGGGGAGTGGAGAGGAGCTTTACGACCACTGTCTATGTTGAAGATACGCTCTCCTAAAGGAGGGAGGAGAGGAGAGGGAGGAGAGAGGAGAGAGGAGAGGAGAGGGTAGAGAGGAGAGAGGAGGAGGAGAGTGGAGAGGAGAGGAGAGGGAGGAGAGAGGAGAGAGGAGAGAGGAGAGGGAGGAGAGAGGAGAGAGGAAGGGAGAGGGTAGAGAGGAGGAGAGAGAGAGAGGAGAGGAGAGGGAGGAGAGGAGAGAGGAAGGGAGAGGGTAGAGAGGAGGAGAGTGGAGAGGGAAGAGTAAAGGAGGGTAGAGAGGAGTAGAGTGGAGAGGGAGAGGAGGAAGGGGAGGGAGAGAGGAGAGAAGGAGAGGAAAGGGAGGGAAGAGGAGAGATAAACTGTCAAAAATGATTAAGTTCTTATGGAAAAGAGAACTGTAGCCAAGAATATGAATGAGGACAGGGAGGAGAATGAAAGTAATGGATAGGAAGAAATAGGAGGAGAGAAAAAGTGTGTGTGTGTGTACCTATAAACAGGAGACTAAAGATAATGATGAGCTGGTAGACCCCGTGGCCCAGGATGTTCTTCAACATCGTCAAGAGATGAGAGGGTTGTTGCGGCCGTAGGGTTTTACGTAGCAACAGGGACTCTGTGGGTGGTTCTGTTGCTAGGGCAAGAGAGGCGAAGGTATCCATGATGAGGTTAACCCATAACATCTGGACTGCTTTCAGAGGAGAGTCCTGGGGGGGGGGGAGTTGACACCCACAATGTGTGTGTGTGCATTTTGTGTGTGAGAATGTGTGAAAAGTCACTGTTGACACCCACAATGTGTGTGTGCATTTGTGTGTGAGTGTGTGTTTGTTACCTGTGTGATGCAGGCCCCAGTGAAGGCCACTATGACAGCCACCACGTTGACAGTCAGCTGGAACTGGAGGAACTTGGAGATGCTGTTACCTGTGTGATGCAGGCCCCGTTCCTCCCCACATCACAGTTACCTTCACTATGCTACTGAAGTTATCGTCCGTTAATATGATGTCACACGCCTCCTTGGCCACAGTCTGTTTATTACCTGTGTGATGCTATACCCTGCAGAGAGAAGAGGCATGGTTTAATACCAGCTGAACCCTGCAGAGAGAGAGAAGAGGTGGAGATGGTTTAATCCCCCACACCAGCTGAACCCTGCAGAGAAGAAGATGATGTAGACGCAACCGGCTGAACCCTGCAGAGAGAAGAGGTATGGTTTAATACCGGCTGAACCCTGCAGAGAGAAGAGGTATGGTTTAAAACCAGCTGAACCCTGCAGAGAGTAGAGGTATGGTTTAATACCGGCTGAACCCTGCAGAGAGAAGAGGTATGGTTTAATACCAGCTGAACCCTGCAGAGAGAAGAGGTATGGTTTAATACCAGCTGAACCCTGCAGAGAAAAGAGGAATGGTTTAATACCAGCTGAACCCTGCAGAGAGAGAGGTATGGTTTAATATCGGCTGAACCCTGCAGAGAGAAGAGGTATGGTTTAATACCGGCTGAACCCTGCAGAGAGAGAGGTATGGTTTAATACCAGCTGAACCCTGCAGCGAGAGAGGTATGGTTTAATACCGGCTGAACCCTGCAGAGAGAGAAGAGGTATGGTTTAATACCAGCTGAACCCTGCAGAGAGAAGAGGTATGGTTTAATACCAGCTGAACCCTGCAGAGAGAAGAGGTATGGTTTAATACCAGCTGAACCCTGCAGAGAGAGAAGAGGTATGGTTTAATACCGGCTGAACCCTGCAGAGAGAGAAGAGGTATGGTTTAATACCAGCTGAACCCTGCAGAGAGAGAGGTATGGTTTAATACCAGCTGAACCCTGCAGAGAGAGAAGAGGTATGGTTTAATACCAGCTGAACCCTGCAGAGAGAGAAGAGGTATGGTTTAATACCAGCTGAACCCTGCAGAGAGAGAGAGGTATGGTTTAATACCGGCTATATCCTGGGGAGGGAATTTAATTTATTTCACCTTTATTTAACCAGGTAGGCTAGTTGAGAACAAGGTCTCATTTGCAACTGCGACCTGCCCAAGAATAAAGCAAAGCAGTTTGACACAAACAACAACACAGTTACACATGGGATAAACAAACATACAGTCAACAATACAGTAGAAAAATCTATATACAGCATGTGCAAATGAGGTAGGATAAGAGAGGTAAGGCAATAAATAGGCCATGGTGGCAAAGTAATTACAATATAGCAATTAAACACTGGAATGGTAGGATGTGCAGAAGATGAATGTGCAAGTAAAGATACTGGGGTGCAAGAAAGCAAGATAAATAAATAAATAAATACAGTATGGGGATGAGGTAGTTGGATGAGCAATTTACAGATGAGCTATGTACAGGTGCAGTGATCTGTGATCTGGTCTGACAGCTGGTGCTTAAAGCTAGTGAGGGAGATATGAGTCTCCAGCTTCAGAGATTTTTGCAGTTCGTTCCAGTCATTGGCAGCAGAGAACTGGAAGGAGAGGCGGACAAAGGAAGAATTGGCTTTGGGGGTCACCAGTGAGATATACCTGCTGGAGCGCGTGCTACGGGTGGGTGCTGCTATGGTGACCAGTGAGCTGAGATAATGCAGGGCTTTGCCTAGCAGAGACTTGTAGATGACCTGGAGCCAGTGGGTTTGGCGACGAGTATGAAGCGAGGCCCAGTCAACGAGAGCATACAGGTTGCAATGGTGGGTAGTATATGGGGCTTTGGCACTGTTATAGACTATTATCCAATTTGTTGAGTACAGTGTTGGAGGCTATTTTGTAAATGACATCGCCGAAGTAGAGGATCGGTAGGATAGTCAGTTTTACGAGGGTATGTTTGGCAGCATGAGTGAAGGATGCTTTGTTGCAAAATAGGAACCCGATTCTAGATTTAATTTTGGATTGGAGATGTTTAATATGAGTCTGGAAGGAGAGTTTACAGTATAGCCAGACCCTAGGTATTTGTAGTTGTCCACATATTCAGAACCGTCCAGAGTATTGATGCTGGATAGGCGGAAAGGTGCGGGCAGCGATCGGTTGAAGAGCATGCATTTAGTTTTACTTGCATTTAAGAGCAGTTGGAAAGAGAGTTGAATGACATTGGAGCTCATCTGGAGGTCAGTTAACACAGTGTCCAAAGAAAGGCTAGAGGTATGCAGAATTGTGTCGTCTGAGTAGAGGTGGATCAACGAATCACCAGCAGCGAGAGCGACATCATTGATGTATACAGAGAAGATAGTCGGCCCGAGAATTGAACCCTGTGGCACCCCCATAGAGACTGCCAGAGGTCCGGGCAACAGGCCCTCCGATTTGACACACTGAACTCTATCAGAGAAGTAGTTGGTGAACCAAGCGAGGCAATCATTTGAGACACCAAGGCTGTCGAGTCTGCCGATAAGAATGTGGTGATCGACAGATTCGAAAGCCTTAGCCAGATCAATGAATACGGCTGCACAGTAATGTCTCTTATCGATGCCGGTTATGATACCGTTTAGGACCGTGAGCGTGGCTGAGGTGCACCCATGATCAGCTCGGAAACCGGATTGCATAGAGAAGGTACGGTGAGAATCTAAATGGTCAGTGATCTGTTTGTTAACTTGGCTTTCGAAGACCCTAGAAAGGCAGGGTAGGCCAGATATAGGTCTGTAGCAGTTTGGGTCTAGAGTGTCTCCCCCTTTGAAGAGGGAGATGACTGTGGCAGCTTTCCAATCTATGGGAATCTCAGACGATACGAAAGAGAGATTGAACAGGCTAGTAATAGGGGTTGCAACAATTTCGGCAGATCATTTTAAAAAGAGACGGTCCAGATTGTCTAGCCCGGCTGATTTGAGGGGTCCAGATTTTGCAGCTCTTTCAGAACATCAGCTATCTGGATTTGGGTGAAGGAGAAATGGGGGAGGATTGGGCGAGTTGCTGTGGGGAGTGCAGGGCTGTTGACCGGGGTAGGGGTAGCCAGGTGGAAATCATTGCCAGCCGTAGAAAAATGCTTATTGAAATGATCAATTATAGTGGATTTATCAGTGGTGACAGTGTTTCCTATCTTCAGTGCAGTGGGCAGCTGGGAGGAGGTGCTCTTATTCTCCATGGACTTTACAGTGTCCCAGAACTTTTTTGAGTTTGTTCTACAGGATGCAAATTTCTGTTTGAAAAAGCTAGCCTTAGCTTTCCTAACTGCCTGTGTATATTAGTCCCTAACTTCCCTGAAAAGTTGCATATCGCGGGGGCTATTCGATAATAATGCAGAACGCCACAGGATGTTTTTGTGCTGGTCAAGGGCAGACAGATCTGGAGTGAACCAAGGACTATATCTATTCCTAGTTCTAAATTATTTCAATGGAGCACTCATATTTAAGATGGTGAGGAAGGCACTTTTAAATAATAACCAGGCATCCTCTGCTGACGGGATGAGGTCAATGTCATTCCAGGATTCCCGGGCCAGGTCGATTAGAAAGGCCTACTCGCTGATGTGTTTTAGGGAGCGTTTGACAGTGATGAGGGGTGGTCGTTTGACCGCAGACCCACGGATGCAGGCAATGAGGCAGTGATCACTGAGATCTTGGTTGAAAACAGCAGAGTTGTATTTGGAGGGCCAGTTGGTCAGGATGACGTCTATGAGGGTGCCCTTGTTTACAGAGTTAGGGTTGTACCTGGTGGGTTCCTTGATGATTTGAGTGAGATTGAGGGCATCTAGCTTAGATTGTAGGACTGCCGGGGTGTTAAGCATATCCCAGTTTAGGTCACCTAACAGAACAAACTCTGAAGCTAGATGGGGGGCAATCAATTCACATATGGTGTCCAGGGCACAGCTGGGGGCTGAAGGAGGTCTATAACATGCAGCAACGGTGAGAGACTTGTTTCTGGAACGGTGCATTTTTAGAAGTAGAAGCTCAAATTGTTTGGGTACAGACCTGGATAGTAATACAGAACTCTGCAGGCTATCTCTGCAGTAGATTGCAACACTGCCCCCTTTGGCAGTTCTATCTTGGCGGAAAATGTTATAGTTAGGGATGGAGATTTCAGGGTTTTTGGTGGTTTTCCTAAGCCAGTATTCAGACACGGCTAAGACATCCGGGTTGGCAGAGTGAGCCAAAGCAGTGAATAGAACAAACTTAGGGAGGAGGCTTCTAATGTTAACATGCATGAAACCAAGGCTTTTACTGTTACAGAAGTCAACAAAAGAGAGCACCTGGGGAGTGGGAGTGGAGCTAGGCACTGCAGGGCCTGGATTAACCTCCACATCACCAGAGGAACAGAGGAGGAGTAGGATAAGGGTGCGGCTAAATGCTATATGAACTGGCTGTCTAGCATGTTCGGAACAGAGAGTAAAAGGAGCAGGTTTCTGGGAACAATAGCATGGTTTCATGGCATAATGTACAGACAAAGGTAAGGTAGGATGGGAGTACAATGGAGGTAAACCTGGGCATTGAGTAATGATGAGAGAGATATAGTCTCTAGAGACGTTTAAACCAGGTGATGTCATCGCATATGTAGAAGGTGGAACAACATGGTTGGTTAAGGCATATTGAGCATGGCTAGAGGCTCTACAGTGAAATAAGACAGTAATCACTAACCAGGACAGTAATGGACGAGGCATATTGATATTAGAGAGAGGCATGCGTAGCCAAGTGAACATATGGGTCCAGTGAGTGGTTGGGCTGACTGGGGACACAGCGATTCAGACAGTTAGCAGGCCGGGGCTAGCAAGCTAGCAGTTAGCAGGCCAGGGCTAACAAGCTAGCAGTTAGCAGGCCAGGGCTAGCAAGCTAGCAGTTAGCAGGCCAGGGCTAGCAGTTAGCAGGCCGGGGCTAACAAGCTAGCAGTTAGCAGGCCGGGGCTAGCAAGCTAGCAGTTAGCAGGCCGGGGCTAACAAGCTAGCAGTTAGCAGGCCGAGGCTAGCAAGCTAGCAGTTAGCAGGCCGGGTCTAGCAAGCTAGCAGTTAGCAGGCCGAGGCTAGCAAGCTAGCAGTTAGCAGGCCGGGGCTAACAAGCTAGCAGTTAGCAGGCCGGGGCTAACAAGCTAGCAGTTAGCAGGCCGAGGCTAGCAAGCTAGCAGTTAGCAGGCCGGGTCTAGCAAGCTAGCAGTTAGCAGGCGGGGCTAGCAAGCTGGCAGTTAGCAGGCGGGGCTAACAAGCTAGCAGTTAGCAGGCCGGGGCTAACAAGCTAGCAGTTAGCAGGCCGGGTCTAGCAAGCTAGCAGTTAGCAGGCGGGTCTAGCAAGCTAGCAGTTAGCAGGCCGAGGCTAGCAAGCTAGCAGTTAGCAGGCCGGGTCTAGCAAGCTAGCAGAAAGGCCTTAGAGGGACGTTGCGATGCGGGAAAGTCTGTTTTGCCTCCTCGTGCGGTGACGTCGATAGACCAGTCGTGGAATAAATAGGGTTCCAAGTAGCAGAGGGGTCCAAGTCCAATTGGGTATAGTGTTCCAAGAAACTGGCCGGTGGATCAGCTAACAGTCCAATATGCTATAGATAGCTAGCAGGCTGTGGTTAGCTGAATGGGCCTTCAGGGGACATCGCACCTGAGGGGCCTGTTGGAATCCTCGGGCAGATTATGTCGGTTTTCAGTCGTGAAAGATCGGCGGGGTTCCGTGCACCATACCGGCAGTATAGGTCCGGTATGTTCTGGTTTGAAAACGCGTTTTACGAACTGGCGAGAGCTTTCCGAGCTAAAGGCTAGCTGATGACTGCTAGCAGTGGTTAGCTGACTGATATGGTAGCTTCAGTTGAGGGATTCCAGTTCGGAGGGAAATAGAAATACTTTAAAAACAAAGAAAAAGATCCACGCCATTTTGGGTGAGGCGGGTTGCAGGAGAGTATTTTCAAGGTTTAGGAAAAATATGAAAAAGTTTGCGAAGAAAAATATATAAAAGATATATACATCGGACGAGACAAGACAAAGACGCCTGACTGCTACATCTTGGATCTATTGTTTAATACCTTCTATATCCTGGAGAGAAGAGTTATTGATAGGGATAAACAGAGAGAAATATGAAGAACGAGGAGAGACAAAACCAAAAGAGAGAGGGTGAGAGAGACATGTATGACCATATTAGCGACATATTTCCCTCAGATTACACAAACCCACAAAGATTTCGAAAGAAAGTTTCGATAAAGTCCCATATCTATTGGGTGAAATACCACAGTGTGCCATCACAGCAGTAAGATTTGTGACCTGTTTTGTGACCTGTTGCCACAAGAAAAGGGCAACCAGTGAAGAACAAACACCATTGTAAATACAACCCATATTTGTGTTTATTTAGTTTCCCTTTTGTACTTTAACCATTTGCACATCGTTACAGCACTGTATATAGACATAATATGACATTTGTAATGTCTTTATTCTTTGGGATCTTTTGTGAGTATAATATTTATTGTTTATTTCACTTTTGTTTACTATATACTTCTCTTGCTTTGGCAATGTTAACAGAGAGAGAGAGAGAGAGAGAGAGAGAGACACACAGAGAGAGAGAGAGAGACAGACAGAGAGAGAGAGAGACAGAGAGAGAGAGAGAGAGAGAGACAGACAGACAGACAGACAGAGAGAGAGAGAGAGAGAGAGAGAGAGACACAGAGAGAGAGAGACAGACAGACAGACAGACAGACAGACAGACAGACAGACAGACAGACAGACAGACAGACAGACAGACAGACAGACAGACAGAGCGACAGACAGAGAGAGAGAGAGAGAGAGAGAGAGAGAGACAGACAGAGAGAGACAGACAGAGAGAGACAGACAGACAGACAGAGCGACAGACAGAGCGACAGACAGAGCGACAGACAGAGAGAGAGAGAGAGAGAGAGAGACAGACAGAGAGAGACAGACAGAGAGAGACAGAGAGAGAGAGAGAGAGAGAGAGAGAGAGACAGAGAGAGAGAGAGAGAGAGAGAGAGAGAAATTTCAAATGACTTTGGTTGGAGGCAAGATAACTTGTTCACTGTGTAATGAATGTAATCTGTAGTAAATTGTTGGTGCCAACAGGGTGAAAACAGCCATTCAACCAGTTTTAAAAAGAGCAAACAGATCATTCTGCTCCATTGCACATTGTAAAGTGCCAATAGATGTGACCGCATCTTTAATACAAGCTAGTGTTTCCCATTCATAATACTACAGTGTCTCAGCAGCGACAACCCATAATACTTTGAGCAGGGCGTTACCATGGCAAAGCCCACGTCGGCCTTCTTCAGTGCCGGCCCGTCGTTTGTCCCGTCTCCGGTTACCGCGACAACCTGCCTCAGCTCCAACACTGTGCTGTCCATGATGCCTGGACACACATTGATACACAGTAATGATTTGTTGGTAAACATGTTCTAAAGATGGACAACAAAATTATCCGTTAGATTTTTTAAAAAAAATCTAACTTTATTACAACAAATTATAATGTTTTTAGAATAAATGAGGAATGTCAAATACTGTCATCACATAACTATATATTCCACGCCACATTTAATTCTAAATGCCTTCTGCTTGCAAATCATTATTTCTACAGTTTAAACAATTATGATTGCCCTGACTTCCAATTGCTTCACCTTGTTTTTCTGGTTGGCTGGCAAATTTCACCATGCAATTATATCACATCTACAGGAGGGTAAGTTTCACCATCCAATTATATCACATCTACAGGAGGGTAAGTTTCACCATCCAATTATATCACATCTACAGGAGGGTAAGTTTCACCATCCAATTATATCACATCTACAGGAGGGCAAGTTTCACCATCCAATTATATCACATCTACAGGAGGGTAAGTTTCACCATCCAATTATATCACATCTACAGGAGGGTAAGTTTCACCATCCAATTATATCACATCTACAGGTAAGTTTCACCATCCAATTATATCACATCTACAGGAGGGTAAGTTTCACCATCCAATTATATCACATCTACAGGAAGGTAAGTTTCACCATCCAATTATATCACATCTACAGGAGTGTACGTTTCACCATGGCGACCACAGACCGTGGCGATACGTTGACACATTGAGAATTACTAGAATATGGCAAATATTAGTCAATTACTGCATTCTATCAATGCTGACTTTCACAGGCTACCTGAGACATGAAACAGGTAGGTGTGAGCACACAGGCTGTAAGTTTATTTATTAATACACAATTTGTCTAAATGGGTAACGAAAACACTTCAACCGCAACATTTCTAAAAAAAATTGGTGTGAGGAAATTATGTCCACTGGTTTTTATTGACGCCAGAAAATTACATGGAGACACCCCCTAGTAGACTATTGATACCAGATAATTACATGGAAACACCCCCTAGTAGACTATTGATACCAGATAATTACATGGAAACACCCCCTAGTAGACTATTGATACCAGATAATTACATGGAAACACCCCTAGTAGACTATTGATACCAGATAATTACATGGAAACACCCCTAGTAGACTATTGATACCAGATAATTACATGGAAACACCCCTAGTAGACTATTGATACCAGATAATTACATGGAAACACCCCTAGTAGACTATTGATACCAGATAATTACATGGAAACACCCTAGTAGACTATTGATACCAGATAATTACATGGAAACACCCCTAGTAGACTATTGATACCAGATAATTACATGGAAACACCCCTAGTAGACTATTGATACCAGATAATTACATGGAAACACCCCTAGTAGACTATTGATACCAGATAATTACATGGAAACACCCCTAGTAGACTATTGATACCAGATAATTACATGGAGACACCCCTAGTAGACTATTGATACCAGATAATTACATGGAAACACCCCTAGTAGACTATTGATACCAGATAATTACATGGAAACACCCCCTAGTAGACTATTGATACCAGATAATTACATGGAAACACCCTCTAGTAGACTATTGATACCAGATAATTACATGGAAACACCCCCTAGTAGACTATTGATACCAGATAATTACATGGAAACACCCCCTAGTAGACTATTGATACCAGATAATTACATGGAAACACCCACCCCCTAGTAGACTATTGATACCAGATAATTACATGGAAACACCCCTAGTAGACTATTGATACCAGATAATTACATGGAACACACCCCTAGTAGACTATTGATACCAGATAATTACATGGAAACACCCCTAGTAGACTATTGATACCAGATAATTACATGGAAACACCCCTAGTAGACTATTGATACCAGATAATTACATGGAGACACCCCTAGTAGACTATTGATACCAGATAATTACATGGAAACACCCCTAGTAGACTATTGATACCAGATAATTACATGGAAACACCCCCTAGTAGACTATTGATACCAGATAATTACATGGAAACACCCCCTAGTAGACTATTGATACCAGATAATTACATGGAAACACCCACCCCCTAGTAGACTATTGATACCAGATAATTACATGGAAACACCCCCTAGTAGACTATTGATACCAGATAATTACATGGAAACACACTATTGATACCAGATAATTACATGGAAACACCCCCTAGTAGACTATTGATACCAGATAATTACATGGAAACACCCCTAGTAGACTATTGATACCAGATAATTACATGGAGACACCCCTAGTAGAATATTGATACCAGATAATTACATGGAAACACCCCTAGTAGACTATTGATACCAGATAATTACATGGAAACACCCCTAGTAGACTATTGATACCAGATAATTACATGGAGACACCCCTAGTAGACTATTGATACCAGATAATTACATGGAGACACCCCTAGTAGACTATTGATACCAGATAATTACATGGAAACACCCCTAGTAGACTATTGATACCAGATAATTACATGGAGACACCCCTAGTAGACTATTGATACCAGATAATTACATGGAAACACCCCTAGTAGACTATTGATACCAGATAATTACATGGAAACACCCCTAGTAGACTATTGATACCAGATAATTACATGGAAACACCCCTAGTAGACTATTGATACCAGATAATTACATGGAAACACCCCTAGTAGACTATTGATACCAGATAATTACATGGAAACACCCCCTAGTAGACTATTGATACCAGATAATTACATGGAGACACCCCTAGTAGACTATTGATACCAGATAATTACATGGAAACACCCCTAGTAGACTATTGATACCAGATAATTACATGGAAACACCCCTAGTAGACTATTGATACCAGATAATTACATGGAAACACCCCCTAGTAGACTATTGATACCAGATAATTACATGGAAACACCCCTAGTAGACTATTGATACCAGATAATTACATGGAAACACCCCTAGTAGACTATTGATACCAGATAATTACATGGAAACACCCCTAGTAGACTATTGATACCAGATAATTACATGGAAACACCCCTAGTAGACTATTGATACCAGATAATTACATGGAAACACCCAGATAATTACCCCTAGTAGACTATTGATACCAGATAATTACATGGAAACACCCCTAGTAGACTATTGATACCAGATAATTACATGGAGACACCCCCTAGTAGACTATTGATACCAGATAATTACATGGAGACACCCCTAGTAGACTATTGATACCAGATAATTACATGGAAACACCCCTAGTAGACTATTGATACCAGATAATTACATGGAAACACCCCTAGTAGACTATTGATACCAGATAATTACATGGAAACACCCCTAGTAGACTATTGATACCAGATAATTACATGGAAACACCCTAGTAGACTATTGATACCAGATAATTACATGGAGACACCCCTAGTAGACTATTGATACCAGATAATTACATGGAAACACCCCCTAGTAGACTATTGATACCAGATAATTACATGGAACACTAGTAGACTATTGATACAGATAATTTGATACCCCTAGTAGACTATTGATACCAGATAATTACCCCTAGTAGACTATTGATACCAGATAATTACATGGAAACACCCCTAGTAGACTATTGATACCAGATAATTACATGGAAACACCCCTAGTAGACTATTGATACCAGATAATTACATGGAAACACCCCTAGTAGACTATTGATACCAGATAATTACATGGAAACACCCCTAGTAGACTATTGATACCAGATAATTACATGGAAACACCCCCTAGTAGACTATTGATACCAGATAATTACATGGAAACACCCCTAGTAGACTATTGATACCAGATAATTACATGGAAACACCCCCTAGTAGACTATTGATACCAGATAATTACATGGAAACACCCCTAGTAGACTATTGATACCAGATAATTACATGGAAACACCCCTAGTAGACTATTGATACCAGATAATTACATGGAAACACCCCCTAGTAGACTATTGATACCAGATAATTACATGGAAACACCCCCTAGTAGACTATTGATACCAGATAATTACATGGAGACACCCCCTAGTAGACTATTGATACCAGATAATTACATGGAAACACCCCCTAGTAGACTATTGATACCAGATAATTACATGGAAACACCCCTAGTAGACTATTGATACCAGATAATTACATGGAAACACCCCTAGTAGACTATTGATACCAGATAATTACATGGAAACACCCCTAGTAGACTATTGATACCAGATAATTACATGGAAACACCCCTAGTAGACTATTGATACCAGATAATTACATGGAAACACCCCTAGTAGACTATTGATACCAGATAATTACATGGAAACACCCCCTAGTAGACTATTGATACCAGATAATTACATGGAAACACCCCCTAGTAGACTATTGATACCAGATAATTACATGGAAACACCCCTAGTAGACTATTGATACCAGATAATTACATGGAAACACCCCCTAGTAGACTATTGATAATTACATGGAGCACCCCTAGTAGACTATTGATACCAGATAATTACATGGAAACACCCCTAGTAGACTATTGATACCAGATAATTACATGGAAACACCCCTAGTAGACTATTGATACCAGATAATTACATGGAAACACCCCCTAGTAGACTATTGATACCAGATAATTACATGGAAACACCCCTAGTAGACTATTGATACCAGATAATTACATGGAAACACCCCTAGTAGACTATTGATACCAGATAATTACATGGAAACACCCCTAGTAGACTATTGATACCAGATAATTACATGGAAACACCCCTAGTAGACTATTGATACCAGATAATTACATGGAAACACCCCTAGTAGACTATTGATACCAGATAATTACATGGAAACACCCCTAGTAGACTATTGATACCAGATAATTACATGGAAACCCACCCCTAGTAGACTATTGATACCAGATAATTACATGGAAACACCCTAGTAGACTATTGATACCAGATAATTACATGGAAACACCCCTAGTAGACTATTGATACCAGATAATTACATGGAGACACCCCTAGTAGACTATTGATACCAGATAATTACATGGAAACACCCCTAGTAGACTATTGATACCAGATAATTACAAACACCCCTAGTAGACTATTGATACCAGATAATTACATGGAAACACCCCTAGTAGACTATTGATACCAGATAATTACATGGAAACACCCCTAGTAGACTATTGATACCAGATAATTACATGGAAACACCCCTAGTAGACTATTGATACCAGATAATTACATGGAAACACCCCTAGTAGACTATTGATACCAGATAATTACATGGAAACACCCCTAGTAGACTATTGATACCAGATAATTACATGGAAACACCCCTAGTAGACTATTGATACCAGATAATTACATGGAAACACCCCTAGTAGACTATTGATACCAGATAATTACATGGAAACACCCCCTAACACCCCTAGACTATTGATACCAGATAATTACATGGAAACACCCTAGTAGACTATTGATACCAGATAATTACATGGAGACACCCCTAGTAGACTATTGATACCAGATAATTACATGGAAACACCCCTAGTAGACTATTGATACCAGATAATTACATGGAAACACCCTAGTAGACCCCTAGTAGACTATTGATACCAGATAATTACATGGAGACACCCCTAGTAGACTATTGATACCAGATAATTACATGGAAACACCCCTAGTAGACTATTGATACCAGATAATTACATGGAAACACCCCTAGTAGACTATTGATACCAGATAATTACATGGAAACACCCCTAGTAGACTATTGATACCAGATAATTACATGGAAACACCCCTAGTAGACTATTGATACCAGATAATTACATGGAAACACCCCTAGTAGACTATTGATACCAGATAATTACATGGAGACACCCCTAGTAGACTATTGATACCAGATAATTACATGGAAACACCCCTAGTAGACTATTGATACCAGATAATTACATGGAAACACCCCTAGTAGACTATTGATACCCCCTAGATAATTACATTGACACCCCTAGTAGACTATTGATACCAGATAATTACATGAAACACCCCCTAGTAGACTATTGATACCAGATAATTACATGGAAACACCCCTAGTAGACTATTGATACCAGATAATTACATGGAAACACCCCTAGTAGACTATTGATACCAGATAATTACATGAGAGACTATTGATACACCCCTAGTAGACTATTGATACCAGATAATTACATGGAAACACCCCCTAGTAGACTATTGATACCAGATAAGACTATTGATACCAGATAATTACATGGAAACACCCCTAGTAGACTATTGATACCAGATAATTACATGGAAACACCCCCTAGTAGACTATTGATACCAGATAATTACATGGAAACACCCCTAGTAGACTATTGATACCAGATAATTACATGGAAACACCCCTAGTAGACTATTGATACCAGATAATTACATGGAAACACCCCTAGTAGACTATTGATACCAGATAATTACATGGAAACACCCCTAGTAGACTATTGATACCAGATAATTACATGGAAACACCCCTAGTAGACTATTGATACCAGATAATTACATGGAAACACCCCTAGTAGACTATTGATACCAGATAATTACATGGAAACACCCCTAGTAGACTATTGATACCAGATAATTACATGGAAACACCCCTAGTAGACTATTGATACCAGATAATTACATGGAGACTAACACCCCTAGTAGACTATTGATACCAGATAATTACATGGAAACACCCCTAGTAGACAGATAATTTGAAACACCCCTAGTAGACTACCAGATAATTACATGGAAACACCCCTAGTAGACTATTGATACCAGATAATTACATGGAAACACCCCTAGTAGACTATTGATACCAGATAATTACATGGAAACACCCCTAGTAGACTATTGATACCAGATAATTACATGGAGACACCCCTAGTAGACTATTGATACCAGATAATTACATGGAAACACCCCTAGTAGACTATTGATACCAGATAATTACATGGAAACACCCCTAGTAGACTATTGATACCAGATAATTACATAGTAGACTATTGATACCAGATAATTACACCCCTAGTAGACTATTGATACCAGATAATTACATGGAAACACCCCTAGTAGACTATTGATACCAGATAATTACATGGAAACACCCCCTAGTAGACTATTGATACCAGATAATTACATGGAAACACCCCTAGTAGACTATTGATACCAGATAATTACATGGACAACACCCCCTAGTAGACTATTGATACCAGATAATTACATGGAAACACCCCTAGTAGACTATTGATACCAGATAATTACATGGAAACACCCCTAGTAGACTATTGATACCAGATAATTACATGGAAACACCCCTAGTAGACTATTGATACCAGATAATTACATGGAAACACCCCTAGTAGACTATTGATACCAGATAATTACATGGAAACACCCCTAGTAGACTATTGATACCAGATAATTACATGGAAACACCCCTAGTAGACTATTGATACCAGATAATTACATGGAAACACCCCTAGTAGACTATTGATGATAATTACACCCCTAGTAGACTATTGATACCAGATAATTACATGGAAACACCCCTAGTAGACTATTGATACCAGATAATTACATGGAAACACCCCCTAGTAGACTATTGATACCAGATAATTACATGGAAACACCCCTAGTAGACTATTGATACCAGATAATTACATGGAAACACCCCTAGTAGACTATTGATACCAGATAATTACATGGAAACACCCCTAGTAGACTATTGATACCAGATAATTACATGGAGACACCCCTAGTAGACTATTGATACCAGATAATTACATGGAAACACCCCTAGTAGACTATTGATACCAGATAATTACATGGAAACACCCCCTAGTAGACTATTGATACCAGATAATTACATGGAAACACCCCTAGTAGACTATTGATACCAGATAATTACATGGAAACACCCCTAGTAGACTATTGATACCAGATAATTACATGGAAACACCCCTAGTAGACTATTGATACCAGATAATTACATGGAAACACCCCTAGTAGACTATTGATACCAGATAATTACATGGAAACACCCCTAGTAGACTATTGATACCAGATAATTACATGGAAACACCCCTAGTAGACTATTGATACAGATAATTACATGGAAACACCCCTAGTAGACTATTGATACCAGATAATTACATGGAGACACCCCTAGTAGACTATTGATACCAGATAATTACATGGAAACACCCCCTAGTAGACTATTGATACCAGATAATTACATGGAAACACCCTAGTAGACTATTGACCAGATAATTTGAAACACCCCTAGTAGACCAGATAATTACATGGAAACACCCCTAGTAGACTATTGATACCAGATAATTACATGGAAACACCCCTAGTAGACTATTGATACCAGATAATTACATGGAAACACCCCCTAGTAGACTATTGATACCAGATATTTACATGGAAACACCCCTAGTAGACTGATTGATGGAAACACCCCTAGTAGACTATTGATACCAGATAATTACATGGAGACACCCCTAGTAGACTATTGATACCAGATAATTACATGGAAACACCCCTAGTAGACTATTGATACCAGATAATTACATGGAAACACCCCTAGTAGACTATTGATACCAGATAATTACATGGAAACACCCCTAGTAGACTATTGATACCCCCAGATAATTACATGGAAACACCCCTAGTAGACTATTGATACCAGATAATTACATGGAAACACCCCTAGTAGACTATTGATACCAGATAATTACATGGAAACACCCCTAGTAGACTATTGATACCAGATAATTACATGGAAACACCCCCTAGTAGACTATTGATACCAGATAATTACATGGAAACACCCCCTAGTAGACTATTGATACCAGATAATTACATGGAAACACCCCCTAGTAGACTATTGATACCAGATAATTACATGGAAACACCCCTAGTAGACTATTTGATACCAGATAATTACATGGAAACCCCCCCTAGTAGACTATTGATACCAGATAATTACATGGAAACACCCCTAGTAGACTATTGATACCAGATAATTACATGGAAACACCCCTAGTAGACTATTGATACCAGATAATTACATGGAAACACCCCTAGTAGACTATTGATACCAGATAATTACATGGAAACACCCCTAGTAGACTATTGATACCAGATAATTACATGGAAACACCCCTAGTAGACTATTGATACCAGATAATTACATGGAAACACCCCTAGTAGACTATTGATACAGATAATTACATGGAAACACCCCTAGTAGACTATTGATACCAGATAATTACATGGAAACACCCCTAGTAGACTATTGATACCAGATAATTACATGGAAACACCCCTAGTAGACTATTGATACCAGATAATTACATGGAAACACCCCTAGTAGACTATTGATACCAGATAATTACATGGAAACACCCCTAGTAGACTATTGATACCAGATAATTACATGGAAACACCCCTAGTAGACTATTGATACCAGATAATTACATGGAAACACCCCTAGTAGACTATTGATACCAGATAATTACATGGAAACACCCCTAGTAGACTATTGATACCAGATAATTACATGGAAACACCCCTAGTAGACTATTGATACCAGATAATTACATGGAAACACCCCTAGTAGACTATTGATACCAGATAATTACATGGAAACACCCCTAGTAGACTATTGATACCAGATAATTACATGGAAACACCCCTAGTAGACTATTGATACCAGATAATTACATGGAAACACCCCCTAGTAGACAGATAATTACATTGATACCAGATAATTACATGGAAACACCCCTAGTAGACTATTGATACCAGATAATTACATGGAGACACCCCCTAGTAGACTATTGATACCAGATAATTACATGGAAACACCCTAGTAGACTATTGATACCAGATAATTACATGGAAACACCCCTAGTAGACTATTGATACCAGATAATTACATGGAAACACCCCTAGTAGACTATTGATACCAGATAATTACATGGAAACACCCCTAGTAGACTATTGATACCAGATAATTACATGGAGACACCCCCTAGTAGACTATTGATACCAGATAATTACATGGAAACACCCCTAGTAGACTATTGATACCAGATAATTACATGGAAACACCCCTAGTAGACTATTGATACCAGATAATTACATGGAAACACCCCTAGTAGACTATTGATACCAGATAATTACATGGAAACACCCCTAGTAGACTATTGATACCAGATAATTACATGGAAACACCCCTAGTAGACTATTGATACCAGATAATTACATGGAAACACCCCTAGTAGACTATTGATACCAGATAATTACATGGAAACACCCCTAGTAGACTATTGATACCAGATAATTACATGGAAACACCCCTAGTAGACTATTGATACCAGATAATTACATGGAAACACCCCTAGTAGACTATTGATACCAGATAATTACATGGAAACACCCCTAGTAGACTATTGATACCAGATAATTACATGGAAACACCCCCTAGTAGACTATTGATACCAGATAATTACATGGAAACACCCCTAGTAGACTATTGATACCAGATAATTACATGGAAACACCCCCTAGTAGACTATTGATACCAGATAATTACATGGAAACACCCCCTAGTAGACTATTGATACCAGATAATTACATGGAAACACCCCTAGTAGACTATTGATACCAGATAATTACATGGAAACACCCCTAGTAGACTATTGATACCAGATAATTACATGGAAACACCCCCTAGTAGACTATTGATACCAGATAATTACATGGAAACACCCCCTATTGATACCAGTAGACTATTGATACCAGATAATTACATGGAAACACCCCTAGTAGACTATTGATACCAGATAATTACATGGAAACACCCCTAGTAGACTATTGATACCAGATAATTACATGGAAACACCCCTAGTAGACTATTGATACCAGATAATTACATGGAAACATGGAATTACACACCCCTAGTAGACTATTGATACCAGATAATTACATGGAAACACCCCTAGTAGACTATTGATACCAGATAATTACATGGAAACACCCCCTAGTAGACTATTGATACCAGATAATTACATGGAAACACCCCTAGTAGACTATTGATACCAGATAATTACATTGAAACACCCCTAGTAGACTATTGATACCAGATAATTACATGGAAACACCCCTAGTAGACTATTGATACCAGATAATTACATGGAGACACCCCTAGTAGACTATTGATACCAGATAATTACATGGAAACACCCCCTAGTAGACTATTGATACCAGATAATTACATGGAAACACCCCTAGTAGACTATTGATACCAGATAATTACATGGAAACACTAGTAGACTAGTAGACTATTGACACCAGATAGACTATTTACCAGATAATTGGAAACACCCCTAGTAGACTATTGATACCAGATAATTACATGGAAACACCCCTAGTAGACTATTGATACCAGATAATTACATGGAAACACCCCTAGTAGACTATTGATACCAGATAATTACATGGAAACACCCCCTAGTAGACTATTGATACCAGATAATTACATGGAAACACCCCTAGTAGACTATTGATACCAGATAATTACATGGAAACACCCCTAGTAGACTATTGATACCAGATAATTACATGGAAACACCCCTAGTAGACTATTGATACCAGATAATTACATGGAAACACCCCTAGTAGACTATTGATACCAGATAATTACATGGAAACACCCCTAGTAGACTATTGATACCAGATAATTACATGGAAACACCCCTAGTAGACTATTGATACCAGATAATTACATGGAAACACCCTAGTAGACTATTGATACCAGATAATTACATGGAAACACCCCTAGTAGACTATTGATACCAGATAATTACATGGAAACACCCCTAGTAGACTATTGATACCAGATAATTACATGGAAACACCCCTAGTAGACTATTGATACCAGATAATTACATGGAGACACCCCTAGTAGATACCAGATAAACACCCCCTAGTAGACTATTGATACCAGATAATTACATGGAAACACCCCTAGTAGACTATTGATACCAGATAATTACATGGAAACACCCCTAGTAGACTATTGATACCAGATAATTACATGGAAACACCCCTAGTAGACTATTGATACCAGATAATTACATGGAAACACCCCCTAGTAGACTATTGATACCAGATAATTACATGGAACACCCCTAGTAGACTATTGATACCAGATAATTACATGGAAACACCCCTAGTAGACTATTGATACCAGATAATTACATGGAAACACCCCTAGTAGACTATTGATACCAGATAATTACATGGAAACACCCCCTAGTAGACTATTGATACCAGATAATTACATGGAAACACCCCTAGTAGACTATTGATACCAGATAATTACATGGAAACACCCCTAGTAGACTATTGATACCAGATAATTACATGGAAACACCCCTAGTAGACTATTGATACCAGATAATTACATGGAAACACCCCTAGTAGACTATTGATACCAGATAATTACATGGAAACACCCCTAGTAGACTATTGATACCAGATAATTACATGGAAACACCCCTAGTAGACTATTGATACCAGATAATTACATGGAAACACCCCCTAGTAGACTATTGATACCAGATAATTACATGGAAACACCCCTAGTAGACTATTGATACCAGATAATTACATGGAAACACCCCTAGTAGACTATTGATACCAGATAATTACATGGAAACACCCCTAGTAGACTATTGATACCAGATAATTACATGGAAACACCCCTAGTAGACTATTGATACCAGATAATTACATGGAAACACAACCCCTAGTAGACTATTGATACCAGATAATTACATGGAAACACCCCTAGTAGACTATTGATACCAGATAATTACATGGAAACACCCCCTAGTAGACTATTGATACCAGATAATTACATGGAAACACCCCTAGTAGACTATTGATACCAGATAATTACATGGAAACACCCCTAGTAGACTATTGATACCAGATAATTACATGGAAACACCCCTAGTAGACTATTGATACCAGATAATTACATGGAAACACCCCTAGTAGACTATTGATACCAGATAATTACATGGAAACACCCCTAGTAGACTATTGATACCAGATAATTACATGGAAACACCCTAGTAGACTATTGATACCAGATAATTACATGGAAACACCCCTAGTAGACTATTGATACCAGATAATTACATGGAGACACCCCCTAGTAGACTATTGATACCAGATAATTACATGGAAACACCCCTAGTAGACTATTGATACCAGATAATTACATGGAAACACCCCTAGTAGACTATTGATACCAGATAATTACATGGAGACACCCCTAGTAGACTATTGATACCAGATAATTACATGGAAACACCCCTAGTAGACTATTGATACCAGATAATTACATGGAGACACCCCTAGTAGACTATTGATACCAGATAATTACATGGAAACACCCCTAGTAGACTATTGATACCAGATAATTACATGGAAACACCCCTAGTAGACTATTGATACCAGATAATTACATGGAGACACCCCTAGTAGACTATTGATACCAGATAATTACATGGAAACACCCCTAGTAGACTATTGATACCAGATAATTACATGGAAACACCCCTAGTAGACTATTGATACCCCCTATTGATACCAGATAATTACATGGAAACACCCCTAGTAGACTATTGATACCAGATAATTACATGGAAACACCCCTAGTAGACTATTGATACCAGATAATTACATGGAAACACCCCTAGTAGACTATTGATACCAGATAATTACATGGAAACACCCCTAGTAGACTATTGATACCAGATAATTACATGGAAACACCCCTAGTAGACTATTGATACCCCTAGTAGACTATTGATACCCCCTAGTAGACTATTGATACCAGATAATTACATGGAAACACCCCCTAGTAGACTATTGATACCAGATAATTACATGGAAACACCCCCTAGTAGACTATTGATACCAGATAATTACATGGAAACACCCCTAGTAGACTATTGATACCAGATAATTACATGGAAACACCCCTAGTAGACTATTGATACCAGATAATTACATGGAAACACCCCTAGTAGACTATTGATACCAGATAATTACATGGAAACACCCCTAGTAGACTATTGATACCAGATAACCCCTTAGACATTGATACCAGATAATTACATGGAAACCCCCTAGTAGACTATTGATACCAGATAATTACATGGAAACACCCCTAGTAGACTATTGATACCAGATAATTACATGGAAACACCCTAGTAGACTATTGATACCAGATAATTACATGGAAACACCCCTAGTAGACTATTGATACCAGATAATTACATGGAAACACCCCTAGTAGACTATTGATACCAGATAATTACATGGAAACACTAGTAGACTATTGATACCCCTAGTAGACTATTGATACCTAGTAGACTATTGATACCAGATAATTACATGGAAACACCCCTAGTAGACTATTGATACCAGATAATTACATGGAAACACCCCTAGTAGACTATTGATACCAGATAATTACATGGAGACACCCCTAGTAGACTATTGATACCAGATAATTACATGGAAACACCCCTAGTAGACTATTGATACCAGATAATTACATGGAAACACCCCTAGTAGACTATTGATACCAGATAATTACATGGAAACACCCCTAGTAGACTATTGATACCAGATAATTACATGGAAACACCCCTAGTAGACTATTGATACCTATTACATGGAAACACCCTAGTAGACTATTGATACCAGATAATTACATGGAAACACCCCTAGTAGACTATTGATACCAGATAATTACATGGAAACACCCCTAGTAGACTATTGATACCAGATAATTACATGGAAACACCCCTAGTAGACTATTGATACCAGATAATTACATGGAAACACCCCTAGTAGACTATTGATACCAGATAATTACATGGAAACACCCCCTAGTAGACTATTGATACCAGATAATTACATGGAAACACCCCCTAGTAGACTATTGATACCAGATAATTACATGGAAACACCCCTAGTAGACTATTGATACCAGATAATTACATGGAAACACCCCTAGTAGACTATTGATACCAGATAATTACATGGAAACACCCCTAGTAGACTATTGATACCAGATAATTACATGGAAACACCCCTAGTAGACTATTGATACCAGATAATTACATGGAAACACCCCCTAGTAGACTATTGATACCAGATAATTACATGGAAACACCCCTAGTAGACTATTGATACCAGATAATTACATGGAAACACCCCTAGTAGACTATTGATACCAGATAATTACATGGAAACACCCCTAGTAGACTATTGATACCAGATAATTACATGGAGACACCCCTAGTAGACTATTGATTACCAGATAATTACATGGAAACACCCCTAGTAGACTATTGATACCAGATAATTACATGGAAACACCCCTAGTAGACTATTGATACCAGATAATTACATGGAAACACCCCTAGTAGACTATTGATACCAGATAATTACATGGAAACACCCCTAGTAGACTATTGATACCAGATAATTACATGGAAACACCCCTAGTAGACTATTGATACCAGATAATTACATGGAAACACCCCTAGTAGACTATTGATACCAGATAATTACATGGAGACACCCCTAGTAGACTATTGATACCAGATAATTACATGGAAACACCCCTAGTAGACTATTGATACCAGATAATTACATGGAAACACCTACCCTAGTAGACTATTGATACCAGATAATTACATGGAAACACCCCTAGTAGACTATTGATACCAGATAATTACATGGAAACACCCCTAGTAGACTATTGATACCAGATAATTACATGGAAACACCCCTAGTAGACTATTGATACCAGATAATTACATGGAAACACCCCTAGTAGACTATTGATACCAGATAATTACATGGAAACACCCCTAGTAGACTATTGATACCAGATAATTACATGGAAACACCCCTAGTAGACTATTGATACCAGATAATTACATGGAAACACCCCCTAGTAGACTATTGATACCAGATAATTACATGGAGACACCCCTAGTAGACTATTGATACCAGATAATTACATGGAAACACCCCTAGTAGACTATTGATACCAGATAATTACATGGAAACAACCCTAGTAGACTATTGATACCAGATAATTACATGGAAACACCCCTAGTAGACTATTGATACCAGATAATTACATGGAGACACCCCTAGTAGACTATTGATACCAGATAATTACATGGAAACACCCCTAGTAGACTATTGATACCAGATAATTACATGGAAACACCCCTAGTAGACTATTGATACCAGATAATTACATGGAAACACCCCTAGTAGACTATTGATACCAGATAATTACATGGAAACACCCCTAGTAGACTATTGATACCAGATAATTACATGGAAACACCCCTAGTAGACTATTGATACCAGATAATTACATGGAGACACCCCCTAGTAGACTATTGATACCAGATAATTACATGGAAACACCCCTAGTAGACTATTGATACCAGATAATTACATGGAAACACCCCTAGTAGACTATTGATACCAGATAATTACATGGAAACACCCCTAGTAGACTATTGATACCAGATAATTACATGGAAACACCCCTAGTAGACTATTGATACCAGATAATTACATGGAAACACCCCTAGTAGACTATTGATACCAGATAATTACATGGAAACACCCCTAGTAGACTATTGATACCAGATAATTACATGGAAACACCCCTAGTAGACTATTGATACCAGATAATTACATGGAAACACCCCTAGTAGACTATTGATACCAGATAATTACATGGAAACACCCCTAGTAGACTATTGATACCAGATAATTACATGGAAACACCCCTAGTAGACTATTGATACCAGATAATTACATGGAAACACCCCCTAGTAGACTATTGATACCAGATAATTACATGGAAACACCCCCTAGTAGACTATTGATACCAGATAATTACATGGAAACACCCCTAGTAGACTATTGATACCAGATAATTACATGGAAACACCCCTAGTAGACTATTGATACCAGATAATTACATGGAAACACCCCCTAGTAGACTATTGATACCAGATAATTACATGGAGACACCCCCTAGTAGACTATTGATACCAGATAATTACATGGAAACACCCCCTAGTAGACTATTGATACCAGATAATTACATGGAAACACCCCCTAGTAGACTATTGATACCAGATAATTACATGGAAACACCCCTAGTAGACTATTGATACCAGATAATTACATGGAAACACCCCTAGTAGACTATTGATACCAGATAATTACATGGAAACACCCCTAGTAGACTATTGATACCAGATAATTACATGGAAACACCCCTAGTAGACTATTGATACCAGATAATTACATGGAAACACCCTAGTAGACTATTGATACCAGATAATTACATGGAAACACCCCTAGTAGACTATTGATACCAGATAATTACATGGAAACACCCCTAGTAGACTATTGATACCAGATAATTACATGGAAACACCCCTAGTAGACTATTGATACCAGATAATTACATGGAAACACCCCCTAGTAGACTATTGATACCAGATAATTACATGGAAACACCCCTAGTAGACTATTGATACCAGATAATTACATGGAAACACCCCTAGTAGACTATTGATACCAGATAATTACATGGAAACACCCCTAGTAGACTATTGATACCAGATAATTACATGGAAACACCCCTAGTAGACTATTGATACCAGATAATTACATGGAAACACCCCTAGTAGACTATTGATACCAGATAATTACATGGAAACACCCCTAGTAGACTATTGATACCAGATAATTACATGGAAACACCCCTAGTAGACTATTGATACCAGATAATTACATGGAAACACCCCTAGTAGACTATTGATACCAGATAATTACATGGAAACACCCCTAGTAGACTATTGATACCAGATAATTACATGGATAAACACCCCCTAGTAGACTATTGATACCAGATAATTACATGGAAACACCCCTAGTAGACTATTGATACCAGATAATTACATGGAAACACCCCTAGTAGACTATTGATACCAGATAATTACATGGAAACACCCCTAGTAGACTATTGATACCAGATAATTACATGGAAACACCCCCTAGTAGACTATTGATACCAGATAATTACATGGAAACACCCCTAGTAGACTATTGATACCAGATAATTACATGGAAACACCCCCTAGTAGACTATTGATACCAGATAATTACATGGAAACACCCCTAGTAGACTATTGATACCAGATAATTACATAGGAGATTACATGGAAACCCCTAGTAGACTATTGATACCAGATAATTACATGGAAACACCCCTAGTAGACTATTGATACCAGATAATTACATGGAAACACCCCTAGTAGACTATTGATACCAGATAATTACATGGAAACACCCCTAGTAGACTATTGATACCAGATAATTACATGGAAACACCCCCTAGTAGACTATTGATACCAGATAATTACATGGAAACACCCCTAGTAGACTATTGATACCAGATAATTACATGGAAACACCCCTAGTAGACTATTGATACCAGATAATTACATGGAAACACCCTCCTAGTAGACTATTGATACCAGATAATTACATGGAAACACCCCCTAGTAGACTATTGATACCAGATAATTACATGGAAACACCCCTAGTAGACTATTGATACCAGATAATTACATGGAAACACCTCCTAGTAGACTATTGATACCAGATAATTACATGGAAACACCCCCTAGTAGACTATTGATACCAGATAATTACATGGAAACACCCCCTAGTAGACTATTGATACCAGATAATTACATGGAAACACCCCCTAGTAGACTATTGATACCAGATAATTACATGGAAACACCCCTAGTAGACTATTGATACCAGATAATTACATGGAAACACCCCCTAGTAGACTATTGATACCAGATAATTACATGGAAACACCCCTAGTAGACTATTGATACCAGATAATTACATGGAAACACCCCTAGTAGACTATTGATACCAGATAATTACATGGAACACCCCTAGTAGACTATTGATACCAGATAATTACATGGAAACACCCCTAGTAGACTATTGATACCAGATAATTACATGGAAACACCCCCTAGTAGACTATTGATACCAGATAATTACATGGAAACACCCCTAGTAGACTATTGATACCAGATAATTACATGGAAACACCCCTAGTAGACTATTGATACCAGATAATTACATGGAAACACCCCTAGTAGACTATTGATACCAGATAATTACATGGAAACACCCCTAGTAGACTATTGATACCAGATAATTACATGGAAACACCCCTAGTAGACTATTGATACCAGATAATTACATGGAAACACCCCTAGTAGACTATTGATACCAGATAATTACATGGAAACACCCCTAGTAGACTATTGATACCAGATAATTACATGGAGACACCCCTAGTAGACTATTGATACCAGATAATTACATGGAAACACCCCTAGTAGACTATTGATACCAGATAATTACATGGAAACACCCCTAGTAGACTATTGATACCAGATAATTACATGGAAACACCCCTAGTAGACTATTGATACCAGATAATTACATGGAGACACCCCTAGTAGACTATTGATACCAGATAATTACATGGAAACACCCCCTAGTAGACTATTGATACCAGATAATTACATGGAAACACCCCTAGTAGACTATATTGATACCAGATAATTACATGGAAACACCCCTAGTAGACTATTGATACCAGATAATTACATGGAAACACCCCTAGTAGACTATTGATACCAGATAATTACATGGAAACACCCCTAGTAGACTATTGATACCAGATAATTACATGGAAACACCCCCTAGTAGACTATTGATACCAGATAATTACATGGAAACACCCCTAGTAGACTATTGATACCAGATAATTACATGGAAACACCCCTAGTAGACTATTGATACCAGATAATTACATGGAAACACCCCTAGTAGACTATTGATACCAGATAATTACATGGAAACACCCCTAGTAGACTATTGATACCAGATAATTACATGGAAACACCCCTAGTAGACTATTGATACCAGATAATTACATGGAAACACCCCTAGTAGACTATTGATACCAGATAATTACATGGAAACACCCCTAGTAGACTATTGATACCAGATAATTACATGGAAACACCCCTAGTAGACTATTGATACCAGATAATTACATGGAAACACCCCTAGTAGACTATTGATACCAGATAATTACATGGAAACACCCCTAGTAGACTATTGATACCAGATAATTACATGGAAACACCCCTAGTAGACTATTGATACCAGATAATTACATGGAAACACCCCTAGTAGACTATTGATACCAGATAATTACATGGAAACACCCCTAGTAGACTATTGATACCAGATAATTACATGGAAACACCCCTAGTAGACTATTGATACCAGATAATTACATGGAAACACCCCTAGTAGACTATTGATACCAGATAATTACATGGAAACACCCCTAGTAGACTATTGATACCAGATAATTACATGGAAACACCCCTAGTAGACTATTGATACCAGATAATTACATGGAAACACCCCTAGTAGACTATTGATACCAGATAATTACATGGAAACACCCCTAGTAGACTATTGATACCAGATAATTACATGGAAACACCCCTAGTAGACTATTGATACCAGATAATTACATGGAAACACCCCTAGTAGACTATTGACAGATAATTACATGGAAACCCTAGTAGACTATTGATACCAGATAATTACATGGAAACACCCCCTAGTAGACTATTGATACCAGATAATTACATGGAAACACCCCTAGTAGACTATTGATACCAGATAATTACATGGAAACACCCCTAGTAGACTATTGATACCAGATAATTACATGGAAACACCCCTAGTAGACTATTGATACCAGATAATTACATGGAGACACCCCTAGTAGACTATTGATACCAGATAATTACATGGAAACACCCCTAGTAGACTATTGATACCAGATAATTACATGGAAACACCCCTAGTAGACTATTGATACCAGATAATTACATGGAAACACCCCCTAGTAGACTATTGATACCAGATAATTACATGGAAACACCCCCTAGTAGACTATTGATACCAGATAATTACATGGAAACACCCCCTAGTAGACTATTGATACCAGATAATTACATGGAAACACCCCCTAGTAGACTATTGATACCCCCTAGTAGACTATTGATACTTGATATTGATATTGTCTACAAGGACACTGGACTAGTTAATGGAAACAGTGATACTGTCTAACACCTTGATTAGTCCATTTTGTCTCTCAACCTATGCATCTCCCATATAAATGGTCATTTGTAAGCTAGGATTTAAACAACCTCATGGATGGGGTAAATGGCCAATTTGATCCTCACGTAAGGGCCCAACCTATGGATGTTACACTGAGTGAATGGAATATGAATGACAGTCATCCAATATGCCGTAATAGGAATAAGGCCATGCTAACTAAAAACAAATGATCCTTCCTCGTCTTGAACGGCACTGGTGTGTGTGTGTGTGTGTGTGTGTGTGTGTGTGTGTGTGTGTGTGTGTGTGTGTGTGTGTGTGTGACTCACCTTTGACTAGTGTATGTTTGTCGGTGGGGGAGGAGCGAGCGAGGACTCGTAGTTTAGGCCAGACCTTGTCGATCCGCTCCTGCTCTACCTGTCAATCATACACACAGGGGGAGGAGTTAGCACACAGAGACATGCACACACCCACACAGACCTGCCCCTAACCACATACACACCTCTCCTTTCTCGTTCCTAATTCGTCGGTTGAACTCCTTGCCGTCGATACACAGGAAGTCTTCTCCAGGATGGATGATGCCACATTTAGCTGCTATGGCCC